>NC_079527.1:12004376-12296876 GCF_003711565.1 Takifugu flavidus | reverse complement strand
AATTAATTTTCCTTGCATGTTAATTCCATTAGGGACAAACGAGAACAATTTCAAATCAGTTCTTTTCGGAAAATATCTTCACGCTGTTGCATTTGAAGCTGTCTGCGTAGGAGGTCCTGGAGATCCTGGAAGTCCTGGAGATCCTGTTAGACCTGGAGATCCTGGAAGCCCTGGAGATCCTGGAAGTCCTGGAGATCCTGTTAGACCTGGAGATCCTGGAAGTCCTGGAGATCATGGAAATCCTGGAGATCCTGTTAGACCTGGAGATCCTGGAAGTCCTGGAGATCCTGGAAGTCCTGGAGATCATGGAAATCCTGGAGATCCTGTTAGACCTGGAGATCCTGTTAGACCTGGAGATCCTGGAAGTCCTGGAGATCCTGAAAGTCCTGGAAGTCCTGGAGATCCTGGATTTAAGGGATGGCAGAAGCTGAGGACGTTGTCCAATTTCTGTCTGACAGCAGAGACACACGTCAGCCCTCGCGTGTCCCAGGTGGGACAAAGTCTGCCGCCGTGAAACATTTTAAGGGAGGAACGACCACCTGGATCGATAGAGGAGCGCTGGACACACAGGAGACGTCCTGATACTGATCTGCAGCGGATCTCCTGACTTGATTTGTAAGCGGCTCCTTTTGAAACGGTTCTCCTGAGACGATGACGCACACGCACAGAACCGCTCCTTTACCCAAAGAACATCCAACAGGGTCCAGATGTTCCTCTGAGGGTTCCGCTGGAAATTATGGATGTCTCCTCCTCCATTGCGTCATCGACTGGGGAGGGACAGGTTTTATCTGGATTGGATCACCAGGGGGGTTCGGCCCGCCGCAGGTTCTCCACGCAGGCCGAAGACCCGAGAGGAGGCGTCGGCAGAGACGTTGGAGGAGAGAAAAGAGCAACACAGCAGCACAATCTGAAGGAATCCGACACTGCAGATGTGCCTGAAGACGGGTTTTTGTTTCTGTGGGACAAAAGAAGCTAAAACGCTCCATGATCTCTCTCTCTCTCTCTCTCACACACACACACACACACACACACAGACTGTGGAAGGTTTAAAGGAAGCGTGTGTTGATGCACACCTCCGGATCGGTTCCCAGAGGCCTCATTAACAGTGCCTGGAGGAAAAAGGCCGCGCGGTGGGCTAAGATGCTGAAAGACTGATCACTGTACAAACAAAAGCTTCAAAGTGGACGGACGTGCACACACGCACGCCCGCGCGCTCTTAGGTGGATGTTCTTGTTAGGACATTGCTCAGACTTCCCACAAAGCCCCTCAAGCACAGATAGCGTGTATCCGTGCCGCGCAGGTTTTCCCTGTTGCTGCGCTGCAGGTGGATCCGACCCGTGTTGAGACCCACTTCAGCAGCAGGACGCGGGGTGGACGGTCCCCCGGCCTTCCCCACCACGTCGGTAGAAGACTCAAATAAGAATTTCTTGACATTTTAAAGAGAAAGACAGGGAAAATAAGGGAATAATAGAGGCGGAAGAACATCATCATCTCATCACAGGAGCGTTAGATACAGATCCGGCTGCTCGTCTGAAGGACAGACGGCTAAAATAAAGATGATTCTGCCTGTGGGAACGAGGAGTGTGTTGTCTAATGAGATAGAGCCAGTTTCTCTGTGTTGGCTTGGTGAGCAGGAAACACTGTGTGTGTGTGTGTGTGTGTGTGTGTGTGTGTGTGTGTGTCTTCCCGAAAAGCTGCCAATCCCTGAAAATCACATCACCGGGGAAACAATAGATCGTGCAAGCGAAGTTCAATCTGCGGCCGTTACCTCGCCGTGGACGCGTCGCTGTCTATGGCGCATTAACACAGGATGCGCAGAAAATGTTCTTTGATCTTTGATCCTTCACTTCTTTTATCTGTGGCGCGCGGAGGCAAACGGAAACAGCGAGACTGGAGCCTCGGGAAATACACGAGGTGGTCAGTCGCCGCCACAGGAGCCTTCCAAGTGCACTTGCTCCGCCCCTTTTAGCAAGTTAGCCTAAGACGCGACTTGTGTGGACCCGGGACGACTTGGTGTCCCACAGCGGCGCCACTGGAGGACACCTGCGTTCAGTTGGACCGTTCATGGACACCTGGAGATTTGCTGAGATCTGCCGTCCGGGGTGTCTCTCCAGAACCATTGTGACGATCCCAGAACCATTGTGACGAACCCAGAACCATCGTGACGATCCCAGAACCATCGTGACGATCCCAGAACCACCGGAGGAACGAACAGAGATCTCTGCTGGCTCAGGATTCGTCCCTGATTCTGGCGCCGCTCTCATCTATTTTGAGGAGCTTTTATTTTAGGACCTGTGAGTCTGGCGTGACCCCTTCTGTGACCCCGGTGTGAGGCCCGGACTCCACAAACGCTGGCGCGCGGCGCTCTGATGTGCGCGCCAAGACAACAGACGACCGACCGTGTTGACGAGGCTGGAGCGGCGAGCGTCCCCCGTTCACCCCTGTGACCGTTGGCACGGCGACCGCCGCTTCTCGGCACACCTCTCCTTCACGGGCTTCAAATTAAAAGTCGGGCTCACACAATTATAAGTTATTAGAGTAATATCGCCGCGCCGCTGCGGCCTCAACGCCGCTAATAAAAGCGCCGCAGATGCCGCGCCGCGTCATCGCTGATGGTAATGAGTTGGACCCGGGCCAAGGATGTTTCCCCCCTCTTGACTCTGTTTCAGCACCGCGGCTTTTTAATGAGAGTCATAATTATGCAGCACAAACATAATCTTGAAATGAAACACAGAAACGGGGTTGGGTGTGTGTGTGTGTGTGTGTGTGTGTGTGTGTGTGTGTGTTGTGTAGCTGCTGCGCGTCGGAATGCCAAATCCCTCACAGTGACGTGATGGAGCTGCATTATCTCCGGGAAAAGCGCTCATTTCGATCAGTCGAGCGCGGATTTAAAACACTTTTACTCATTCAGCTCATTCTGGGATGGAACAACATCAGACCTCTCCGTCCGCTCCTGACCTGGTCCGAGCGGGGACGCCTGCAGGCCCGCACGCCACCGGTCGCCCGGCTGAGTCCGTCACCTTTGACATCCGGTGGTTTGTTGCTGTCAAACCTTCTTTTTTTAAACACAACGGTCTTTAAACTGCGCGTTCTGGCGATAATACACCTGTTAAACGGGCCGGTGGAGGGTTCTGCAGGGGTGACTCAGCAGACTCACGCTCCGGCGCCTCCAGCTTTATCGGGGTTTCTGCTGCTGTGGTGGAGCCCGATCCAGCCGTAGCAGCTGCGCTCGCGGGGGTTAAACCCACCTGCAGCACCAGCTAGCAGACAGCTAATCTGGCTGAACATATTGGAGGGTTTAGCAGCTTCGACAGACGAGCGTTTCCCCTCCGTAAACACGCAGCGACTCGACGGGAACGCCGGCGTTGAGCTGGCAGGTGGCTGCAGACACAACTTTAGACGTCGCGTGTTGCTGTGAATCCAGGGATCCTCCTCATTTTCATCACCTACTCATTACACCGCGGCATGTGACCCACAGCTGAGTCTGTTTTTGTTGCATCATTAACTTCGGAGGGCTAAAACGTCCAGAATCGGACATTAGTAAAAGGTGACACAAGCCTCCAGCTGGATCTTACCTGCCCTGCCAAGGTCAAACCTTCCTTTTTCTGTTTTCTGCCAGCATTGGTGGCTAACGCTAACTGCTAGCGTCAGCTGTTGGACGACATCTTGATGGACAATGCGTTCAAAAGATCATCTTCATAAAGGATCAAAGGCAGAACCTGGATTCTGGCGTCTGGCGTTTCGCCGTCACTCACCAGCATCTCTGTTTTCTGCCGTCTCTTCCCAAACGAGATCTGTGATTCCGGACGAGTTTACCGGGAATCTGCAGTGTTTCTCCGCGCCTCAAAGCAGCCTGATGAGCGCCGGTGGGGAAGCGCTCTGCTCATTTACAGGCGGATCGCTCATCATACCACGATGATTGAGGAAATGCCTTTTCAGGACTTTCGGCAAAGGGAAAATAAGCCGAGCAACACGAGGTGAGTTCGGAAATTTCGGAACCATTTGAACTTAACTGCCAATTTGAATCTGAAAGGCGGCTGAGCTGAGGACAGAATCTCATCGGTGAGGTTGCTAAAACCAATCAGAGGCTCTGCTGCAAATGTTTTACTCATTTTCGCTGCGGGTTTTAATATTAGACTTGGTAAGGTTGCAAAAATAGACTATAAATAGACATGTGTTCCTCCATAGTTCCTCAGAACCTGAAACAGGAAGTAGTCAGACGGTCCATGACGGCCTTCTTTATTCACCTTTGAAATAAAAGGGCAGACTTTAGCTTGATATTCTCTGCATCACTTCATTAAGTTCCTCTCTGACATGTGCAACGCTGATTTAAGGAGATGCTCAGTGTGCGCCCGCATGGTTAAAAATTCTGGGATGTTGTCAGAAATGAGCGATGAGATGATTCAAGGACCACCGATCTCTGCCCCTGAAGATCACCTGTGATTACACTCACAAAAGAGGGGGTTTTGTTTTTTCTAGCTCTGAAAACGTGAAGCCACTCCACAATCACATTAGCGGGGTGGAAGCGCGCTCCTTCATTTCGCACCTGTTCCCAAACATTAATTGAAATTTGCTCCGAGAGCGAACAACAAGAGGTGCTTGGGAAAGAGACGGAGCGCCGCTGATTAACGGGGGAGGAGGTGACGGCGTCTCGCTGGTGAGACGAGCCGACTCGTTACTGTTACATCTCGACCTTCCGCAGGGAGACGGGATTTTAAAAAGTCCGTCTTGGCCTCATAATGCCGAAAGACGCACGTTTCTCCTTAACCGAGTGAGGGTCAGACATGATTCTTGCTGTTATATATTCATCAAATGGGCCCATTTCTTGTCAACATGCGACTCCAAACACTTTTTTTTTCCGCACTCTGCTGAAAAGTGCTTGTTGAATAACCGGGAGCTCATTACCGACTCAAATCAGGCTTCAACGCACCATGAAAGCGAGAGAACCCACCAAGAAGACAATAAATGAAGCATCAGGAAGTGCAAAACAAGGTGTCTTAAACGACTTCTCACCGCGCCGAGTGTCAGATCCTCGGGTATTAATGGCTGCCGTGCTTTAGGTGGAAATTGGTCTGATGGGGGCTCAGGTGACTCAACTTTATCTGCGAGTGAGTAACGAGTGCACGTGTGCCAACGCGCGGAGGTTCTCCGTCATTCCTAACAGATATTTTCACCTTGTCTGGAGCAGATTTCAGGCCTAATGGCTGCTTTTGTGTTTCGGATTTTTAATCTTCTTAAGTGTTTTATATTTAAAACGTGTCCTTTAGTGTGGAGGCGCATCACGCCCCCCCCCCCCCCCCCCCATGAGAACATTTGGGTTCCGCACTATTTTGATTGAAGAAATCCTGTTTTTTCCCCGAGCGTTTGATTCCCATTTTGCTCAAACTTGATGTGACATTTCTATCAAGCATGAAAGTAGCTGGTGTTTTGGTTGTGGTGGTGGTGGTGTGTGTGTGTGTGGTGTGTGTGTGTGTGTGTGTGTGTGGGGGGGGGGGGGGGTTGGCTAATTCAACAAATGTGACAAGCTCTTAAACTTGTAACTCGAACACACGCCTCATTTTGTGAAGCCACATTTGTTCTTGCATCCGTGCACAGCGAGGCGAATGCCAATGCGGCATTTTATGTATTTTAATCAATTCAGCCTGAAAAAAAGAGGCTTCGCCTCCACAGAATAAAGCCTATATCACATTCAGGGGAAGCCCCTTCAGCGATGCTGCCTATATTTGTCTGCGGCGGAGGTTTGGATAAGTTCTGTCTGTGACACAAGATGTCTGGGAGGAGGATTTAATTACTTTTCCTTATTTGATGTGCAATTTTGCTCAGCAACAATTGGCAAGTTCTTCTGGGAGCGCTCTTTTTTCCCCTGTTCACCCAGGTCTCTCACACAGACGGCTGTGAAATCGTCTTAAATCTGCCTGTTTCCTCTTCTGCTTCTTCCTCGGCAGCCGCGGGCGGATCTCCCTCAGAGTTTTACACTCACAAACTTTCTCTCCCTCTTTTAATTGTGAAGTCGTGCGCTCCCACCCAGCTCAGGCTTTGGTTTATTTAGCTGTCCAGAAGGTCTCCTCACGCAGTGGAACATAAAGGAGGCGCGGAAAAGCGGTCGGAACCAGCGAGCTCCGGCTTCTTCGCCTCCGCTTCCACTTGGAAACCGTCTGTCTGGGCCGCGGGCCGCTGTGGTGGACCCCTCCATCACCGCGGTGACCTTCACGATGACAGGACGGGACTGTTCGGGGCTGACCCCTGACCAGAACCCGGCTCAGCAGCCGCGGGGCGCTCGCTGCTACCAGAGCCAATTAAAATCCAGGCCTGCGGACGCACAGCACCGACCAGAAGCTTCCGCGGGGCGAGCTGCAGGCCTTAATCTCTTAATACCCCAGCAGCACCTGCAAGGTGACCCAAGGCCAACGCAGGATGACACGCCGCTACTGTACACGTACCGCAGGACGCCGGCGCCTGCAGCCGCGCGCACGCAAGGACGATGTTGTCTGTTGGCGGCGGCGTTTCCAGGAGCGCGTGCGACTTTTCTCTTAACATTTCTAGCGGGAACCAGCTGAAAGCGTGGTTTCACCTCACAGGAACCAGGATTCAGGATCCGATGTCAAAATAAGAGTTCATCGTCTGCTAACAAACTGATCCTGTTTGCGTTTAGAAAGGTTGTTGCTATGGTTACGGCCATCACAGGCGGGTCAACAAGCAGCAGAACTCCTGTTGGTTTAAATCAGGGCTCATGCTAAAGGACCCGCAGCGCTTTATTTTGAAATCCGGTCAACAGCGCGACCACCACCGCGGCGCCATGTTAGCGGCAGTAAAAGCTCGTAAAATGAGCGAAGCGACACCTTTTTTGGTTGGAATGATCCCGAGAAAACCAAAACGCTAAATGGGCGTCGCCGTCGTCGGCGTCCTGATGAAAGTGGCCCCGTCGGGGAATAAATCTGACTCCTGGAGCCACGACGGCCGCGATGTTCACGGGCTTTTGTCCCAGTTGGCTGAGCGTCGACGGTAAACACAATAAAATGAATCCATCAGAACATTTCTCCGTCCTCGGCGCATCCGCCTGAGCGATTACGGCGGCGGGCGTGTCGGCGGCGCTCTTCTCCACTTCAGCGGGCCGCCGCGGACAGAAGTGGATTACCGTCACCCAGGAAACCGGCGTGCCAACACGCCGCGCCGCCTCCATCTTGATTCCAGCAGGAATCGCTTTGAAGACGCATCGAGAGGCCCGACCGTATCACCCGTTTTCGCGCCGTCTCGGCGGAAATTCGCGCCATCCGGAGGAGCGAGGTCCGCTCGGCGCCCGTATCAGCGGCGGAAGGTTGAAGGCCGCTCGCTCGCAGTCGGATGAAACGGGGGCGATAAACAACTCAAGCCGGAGGCCCCCTGGAGCCGTTTCTATTTCCGGGCGCGTCGGTCTCCGCCTGACGCTCGCAGACGGTCCGTGTAGACTGAGATTGAAAACATGTCACGCCGCCGACAACACGGATCGTTTAAATAACGGCGGGCTGCGTTTGAGCGCCAGCAGAAACCCACAAACTTCCCACCGAACATTCCAAATGTAATCCAGAGCGAGCGGAGCGGATGTGGGTTTAGCATCTGCGTCCCAGGAGCATAATTTAGCATTTTTCTCATTTGCTGTCTTTTACAATGGTAATTATCAACCGGCGTTGTATATTCAGCCCGAATCTCCCGGTGCTTTATTATAGTCCCTCTGCTTGATTTATTCTGAGAATGTATTTGTTTACAATCTCTCCTGGTGCCAAACACAAGAAATGAAAAGGAACTTGTGGGAGACGTTTGGATGGAAATTAGCGCCCCGAACGCCGTCCGAGGATCGATGTTGAGGACCTGATGGGGGAGAAGAGGCGCGCTAAGGTTGCCTCTAATGCTTCAGGAGGAAGAATATTGGGAAGGTAATAACCTGCTTTTACCGGATGCTGATTTGAATTTCTTTCCCCTAAAATAATCCGTCCTCCATTAGCCAAATGGCGCAAATTTGCTTTGTTTGGCAGGTTTTTCTCCTTCCTGAATGTTTTGATTTAACACACTTTACTGGTTCTCTGCTGCTCAGGAGCCAGAGGAGACGAGTATTCATCCTGATGAATAATACATTCATCAGCCCATTAGAGGCCCCTGACAACGCATTAATAGCAGCTGATAGAGCCCCCCCACCCTCTCTTTTTTCCACAGCAGATAAAATCACGCCACTTGCTCATGGTAATTAACTAGTGATATCTGGCAGATTGTAAGTGATGTCTGAGCCCAGGAGTTAAGTGTCGCCAGTTTCTGTCAGCTTATCCACCCGCTGGCTATTTCCCCCTCCAATTTAGCAGGATTCCGAAGCCCGACTGCGAGGGCCAGGCGTTGGGATTCAGCCGTGTGGCAAAGGAGACGGCGACGCTGGAGGAGAAGAAAGGGTTCGCAATTCTCGCACATTCTGCCACTGATATTAGCGCCCGCTTTCATCCTCAACACCCCGACGTGCGATCAGATCCAAAGCTCTTCGTTAATTCTCTCATAAACCTTTGAAATCTTTCCACCCCCCCCCCCACACACACACACCTGAATCACTGGTGCGAGCCGTGCGTGCCGGTGTTGGGCACGTTCATGCTAATGTTGCGCAGAGTGTAAAACTTTACAGATATGATGTTTTAATGGGTTTAATGATTTTTTTAATGCGTTTCTGAGGTCACATAGAGACTCGTAGCAACTGTCTACAGGAAGTGGACAGCCTGGATAGGACAGCAGTCCAGCACAGGACACACACACACACACCACACACACACACACACACACACACACACACACACACACACACACACACACACACCACAACGCAGTCTTGTTTTTGGACCGTGCAGAAACTGGAGAACCTGGAGAAATCCCAGAGAAGCACTGGGAGAACATGCAAACTGAGTTTCAAAGGCTTTTGGCCAAAAGCCGACAGGAGCCTCTTCAACCACCTCCAAAGGTTTTTCACCAGGCTTTTCTTCCTGGTTTGCTACATCAGCTTCGCGTGTGTGAGGCTGACTCTCTCAGCAACCTACCCCGAACAAAGCACGCGGGCAAACGTTCACTTTAGACATGCCAGGGGGATTTGTGTTGTGTGGAAATTAAATTATGAGCCAGAATTAATTTTGACTCCATTTGCATACAGATCTCACAACCAAGTATTCTTCTTTCGTTTGGACAAAATAAAAAAAAAGAGGCAAAAACAAAAAAAGAGCAGAGCTTTTAAAAGTCCTCCCCCAAAGAACTGGAGTGAATTCATGTTTCCTGAATGGGAAAATTAAAAAAGGAGGTTTAGTTTACACGGGAGAACTCATCTTGTGAGGCAAGCAGCAAAAACCAATATGCTAACAATTAGAGGCTGGAGTGTTCAGTTATTTATCCTAAAAGAAGATCCATGTCAACGATGGTGTCCTGGAAAAGTGTGAGGCGGCAACCAGGGATAAACATTAGGGGGTCAAAGGTCAGCCTTTTAGCTAGAGTTAAAGTGAAGTTATTGACAAGATGAAGGTTATAATGAAGGTTATATTGAGTGCCATGCAGAGGCCAGTGGAAAACCAAGGCCAAACATGCTGGGTAGTTGCCCAAACAGTCCCATTTGCTATTTTCTCTCTCAGCGGAGCAGTTTGATGTACATTTCCAAACTGAGTCGAGCTGGTCTATTCACCCAAAAGGCCACTCAGAACTTTTCTGGAGGTGACGTGTTTTCATGTGGACTAAAGGAAAGAATCTGACTCAAGGACGGGTTTGTTTGTGTCTGTCTTTATTTCACATTGCACAAAAGCTGATGCAACGCTGCATTAAAACAGGGCCTGCGAGGCTAATGTGAGGTGTCAGGAAGGACAGAGCGGCGGCGCTCCAGTTTTTAGCGGGTTGAGAGTTCAAATATTTTAGTATTTAGTATCAGGGAAAAAGCTGAGAAAATGTAGATCAAATTGCAAATGGAACACCAGAACAAGCGCACGGTCCTGTAGTCTGAAAGTGAAAAAAATAAATCCCCATTTAAATGTACTGCTGATAAATAAGCTAAAAACGTTAGCATGGTTTGGGAAAACACCAGGACAGTTAACTCAAAGGGCTGTGAATCTTCTGCGTTCCACTCATATCTGCGCTGAAACGATCAAATTCAGCCAAAAACTCTTTTGTGCTTCTGGAAAACACACAACAAAAAGCTCCAAAACGTTTTGTTGCTGCGTTTATCCTCCCACAAACGCGTCAGAACAAAAAGCTCACTAATGAAGTTGTTTCATCTTCAGTTTTACAGCCCGATTACAGACAATTAGTGCTTCTGATCAACAAAGGGCGCGGCTCGTCTTTGTCACTGTCACTTCTGCAGGTCTGCCGCGCTGCGCATTTAAGCTACGATGCTAATTACGCTTTTTATCATTAGCGACTCAGTCAGGGTACTTTCCCATTTTGTGTGTTCGTGTGAAGAAAACTTTTCAAGGGCAACAAATGTGCCAAAGTCCAACATAAACTTCTTACTCTCTCATTTCTGCCAGCTCACCCTGATGGGGGGCGTTTCAAGGGCGAACAGTGTGACTCTCTGCACGGCGACAAAGCTCACAGCGTGCCACTCTTTGGGGAGCTGCGGTTTCCCAGCATGCACCTGTCCAGACCTGTTTTGCACACAGCTTGGTGGCTGGACGGCCACGTCAGAGACAGAGAAACGCATCCGATGACCTGGTGGAACCACAATCATGATTCAGGGGATTTTTCTCCTCATTTGTGCTGAATTTGCTCAGCACAGACAGGAGAAGGGGATATTTTCCTGGGCAAAAGTTCAACATAAACACAATTATTTCCCTCGGCTGCTCACGATGATAGCGCAGCTCCTGTTTCCTCCATCAGACACTGACGAGCTGTTGTGGTGGTCTAGAGATGTCAAAGCAGGACTTCCTTTTTGCAGATAAAAAAATAAAACTGCACATGAGGTAAATACAGACGCCGACTGAATCCAGGAGGGCGTCATTAGCTCTTAAAAACGCCTCGTGCTTATATTTAAGGGGAGTTGAGGGCTGAGGAATGAACGTCTGGATGAAGAAAATGGATAAATAGATAAAAGCTGTGAGTTACTGCAGAATTATATCAACTCTTAAAAGCGAAAAAGTGAGTTTTTAGAAGCGCTTTAGAGGTTTCCATAGTCTGATCATCTCAAAAACATCATTCTACATCTGCCAGACGAGTGAAACCAATGAGGACACAAGAAAACAGGACATCCTCCGTCGTTGTTCATTACGGGGCCCAACCACGTCGTGACGGCTTTGTTGAACGCACAAAAGACGAGCCTGGACTTCTGCTGCTGTGTGCGAACGTCCCATTGAGAGAACTAAAGCGAAGGCGTTTAAACCGAGCGGCGCCAACTGCTTCTGTTTTGATTTCTCAGATCCGAATACATAACTGCACAAATGTAAAACCTTCAACGCGTTTAAAACAACAGGAATGCTGGCGCAGTGTTAAAAGGTTCCAGCTCCTGAATTCGGCTTCCTTCACACCAGGGGCTGCAAAAACGCGGCTCAAACGCCGCCGAAGCAACCGAAACAAGTGAGAAAACGACGCGCAAAGTTCTCTCTCCCCTCTTCCTGTCAACATCACACCCGGAGCTGACACATCCTGCCATTCTGAGAGCGGCAATTAAAGCCAAACCTTGAAAGGTTGACAACCAAAGCAGACGTTTATATTAAGCGGCCCCTGGGCCTCCAGCGCTGGGCTGCGGGCGAACGCGGATCTCCGGTGTGATGAAGCAGGAACGGCTGATTTCAGCTGTGTTTATGTCTGTGTATCTCTGCAAATCACCCCTTAGTCTGTTCCAGGGCTGATTATGAACGATCTGTCAATTACAGAGACTCCGGAGCGTCTTTGTTTGCCCTTCTGTCTCGTTTAAAACTTATTTAAACACGTCTCCCCGGGTCTCAGCCCTCAACCGGTAATTGGGCGACTAGTTAGCGACGGACGGAGAGCGACGGCTCCACACCGCGAGGCAACTAGTTCTGGCGTCTCCCGCCCTCATTCAGCTAATTATGGCGTCGGGGGTCGAGCAGAAGAGCTGTGGCCGACTTCCGGGGGATGGCTTCTTCTCGTCTGGCTGTTATTGCAGCTACTGCTCCTAAACTGTGTTTAATTGTGTGTTCCGGTAGATTAATCGAGTAAATGGCAGCTTGGCTGAGTGGCGAGCCGACTGCGTTCCTTTTCCTGTGGCAGCCAGCGGCGGCAAGACACGTTTTGGGTGATTTGTGGTGATTTTAAAACGCCGCCGTCCTGATAAAGCAGATAATACGCCTTCAAATCCAGCATTAGCCAACCTGGGAGCAGCCTGTCAGTTAAACTGCAGCTGCTGCACTAACAGATCACGTGAGCGACGCGAGGAAAAAGCTAAAAAAAAACCCACATCGGGCGCCTCTGCATGACGTCACCATAGCTCAGGTTTAAATCTGAGGTGGTTCCAGTTTTTTGTCTCTTTTTAAAGGCGGTAAAAAGTTATTTCACTTCGTCTCTGAGTGTCACCCCGGACGACGAAGGACATAAATGATTTAAAACCAGATTAATTAATTCTCTCCATACATCAAAATGTCACTTGGCCCTGTTTGCTATTCCGAGCCGGAGTGGAGCAGCTTTTTCCCTGCAGAGCGGTAGAGAGTGATAGAAAAGAGAGAGAGAGGCAGACAGCGAGAGAGAGAGTCCAGTTTCCGTCAGAGACAGAGACGGAACCCCCCCAACCCAACACTGGCTGAAGTGCTGACTAATGAGAAACAAATGAATTCATTGAGATAAATTGTTCATTAGCGTTTGCCGTTGTAGTTTGTTGGGGATTTGAAAAGTTCATTGCAAATTGTGTTTACAGAATTAATGGTTTCATCAGTCTAATTCTACCGGGAGGCGTCATTACTCCTCTGCTGGAGAGCAACTCTTGTCAGATAGTCTATCAGCATCCCCGGCTGGAGGCCCACAGTCAGCTCCAGGACCAGCTCCAGCCATCGATTAAACCCTTAAAACTTTCCTTTGCTTGTAAAGTACTCCAGTTTTTTTTGGTTCTTTTCTTTTGATTGACTTGGCTTTGATTCCCCCCCCCACCCCCCTCTCTCTGTATCCATCTACAGGTATCAGCGCCTTCATAGCTGTATGCTGACCTACTGACCTCTGACCCTGCTGACCCACTCAACTCTACCAGCAGCTTATTATAACTAATATATTTCCTCTACCTGTCCTCCTCCTACTCCTCTCCCCTCTCCTCTCTCTCTACCCAGCCCCCCACCAGCAGGAGGGTCCCCCTACATGAGCCTGGTCCTGCTCAAGGCTTCTTCCTGTTAAAGGGGAGTTTTTCCTTGCCACTGTTGCTTGTTGGGGGTCAGGCCCTGGGACTCTGGAAAGCACCTAAAGACAACTTTGATTGTAACAGACGCTATATAAATAAAGATTAATTGATTGATTGATTGATTGATTGATTGATTGATTAATTGATTGATTGATTCTGTAGCGTAGCCAGAGCAGGTCCCCACCCTGGCTGGTCATGTGACCCCAATGACACCAACACTACAGGGTTAAAGATCACCGGGTGAAAGAACCAACAAGACGTTAATGTTGTTCTGTGCACATGTGGCACCTGATGCACCTCCCAGCGAGAGGAACCCCCCATCTCTGGCTTCAGGTTTCTTCTTTGTCCCTAAAAGGGTTTTAAGTTTTTCCTGACCTGTTTTGAGTGCCTGAGGACTGAGGATGTCGCCACTGTGCGGCTACTAAAGCCCTCCGAGGTGAACAATGTTTGGGATTTTGGGCTCCAAAGAAACTAAACTTGAAATTAAATATGAACTTGTTTTTTGTAACGGACGGTGATGGATGAACCAAATGGCCGCGGTGGATTTTCGGGATGAGTGACAGGTCTATAAAGACCTGTGACCAATTTCTAATAAATAAAAGTAAATATAACTCCGGGGGCACCATTCCTAGACAGACTTCAGATGAAGCTACTGCAGCAAAAACACCTCAGTTTAGGTGGAATCCACACTGAAATAAGCCAAACCTTCTGATTTCTAGCCAGATCCCTGGCAAGAACAGGTCTTTTAGCAGGAAGAAACCATGAGCGGGACCAGAGAAAGACAGACCCGCAGCCTGGATCAATAGCAGCATCGTAACGATGATCGTAACGGTTAGAGGACTTAACATTTAACAGTAGCTTAGCTGCTATACAGCTGACTAAGAACCTTCTCAAAGAGGAAAGATTTGAGTTTCTTCTTAAAAGTAGACAGGGAATCAGCCCCCTTTTCTTTTAAAGGTTCTGGGCACCTCAAGGGGAACTACCACTCCAAGAGAGGAGCGGTCTACGGGGACGATGTTGTGCCGCCAGGCTCTCCAGATATGATGGAACTTGGCCTCCTAGGCCTCGTAGCTCGTAGGTCAAGCGAAGGATTTTGAAATCTAACTATGAGTTTTACGGGCAGCCAACGAAGAGCAGCCGGTAGAGGTTCCAGCCCGGCCGCTCATGAGGCCCCGATGACTCACACGAAGGCAGGATGACTCCATCGCTAATGGGTTAAATGTCACCGGTTCAAAGAACCGTTTTCTGTTTTCAATGACTCGGGAAACTAATTCCCATTTCATCTGACTGAAGGTCACAGTGAAGTTATAGTTGCTGAGGCCCGTGCCGGAGAGCCCCCCCCACCTCCCCGCGCCGCCAACCTGCTCGTGTATTATCAACATTCTTGCGCCGCGCGGGTAATTGGTTTGCAACCCACAGAAGAGAGAGTCAACTGCACTGGGAGGTCAGGGTCTCTAAAGTGGAAACACTTTGAACACACTTTTATTTTTATCTGTAACTACACCTGGACGTCACCTCAGAGCTCCCTGGACCCATGGTGGTTAACGTTCCGGGGGCCGTGGACGGGAGGCAGAAATGGGGGGCAACTTATTTGGCTGGTGGTGGACGGAACCTTAGAGGGATGCTTGGAATCCGAGTCCCTGTTGTGTGTAAAAGGCGGCGCTAACACCTCCCGCCTTTCCTCGGAGACGAAGGCGGGTCAGGGGGGGGGGGGCAGTGCAGTTGTCTGCAACATCACGAGATTCCCCGCGTGGCAAATACTCAACATCCCGGCGTCGGTCGGGCGGAGAGACTGCCGGCTTTTATCCAGTAACCCAAATCTCTGCACAATCAAGGAGGAGAAAGTGCAACACGTGAGAGGTGCGACAGCCACAGAAGAGGTTAAACATAGCACAGCCGCCGCTCACGTCCCCATTTAGACGTGTGTCACTTGGGAGGGGGGGGGGTCACCGCGGCAACAGTAATGTGCAACCCCGGACGCCTGTCACACCGTCAGTGCTCGTTAGGGTCAGCTCATTAAAGAAGGAAATAAAGAAACGGGTAATGGAACGTGCGAGGAGGGAGATGTCTCTATTTCTCTTTCCTCCCGTTCTGGGGGGGAGGGGGGGGGGTGCTCGAGTGTTAGCTGTGAACCTGAGCGACAAAGCTGCGTTTTCCACCGCTAATGATTCTTCACAGGAAGCCGATTGGAGCTGATGTTCCTGTCACGCACCTCTCCAGCACAGGATGATGTGGTTGGGGGGGGGGGGGGTGGGGGGGGTGGGGGTGCTGAGGTGCCGGCGCTGATGGATCACAGCCAGAGCTGGGCTGAGGGGACGCGAGCAGAACACAGACAGATGGATCTTCAAAAGTGTGAGGAGGAGCCGTCAGCTGTCGGTCCCAAAGCTCCGGGGTCGCTGAGTCCTGAGCCGGTTCAGGCGCCTGCAGCAGGACAGGAAGGTCCAAAACAACACACGGAACCAACACACGGAACACACGGAACACACGGAACACACACGGAACACACGGGCTCATGGTGGAAACAGCTCTTGGGTTTGATATATGCTGGATTGATTTCGCCGCCGTGCTTCAGCCCTTTCTGGCTCCACGAAATGCACACGGGAGAAGGGAAAAAAAAAAATCAATGTCTCAGCGAACGTCTCAAACAAAGTAGTAAACGTCGGCACCGCGGCGGATATACAACTTTGAACGCGTTTAATTCTGTTTGTCCACCCGTTGCCGCTGGGACCGTTAAACTCTGAGGGGTTTATGATCGCCGAGCGTCCTTCTGCTGTCTGGAAATCAAGGCGGAGCCCTTAATTCCACCACTCAGGTGCATCTGTGCTGCCGCCACCTCGCAGATAAAAGGTTTAGTTAAGCAGAGTCAAACTGAGCAGCATAAAATCCACCGTGAAGCCACAAACTGGAGCCGTCGCGTCTAAACTTCATTCTGAGATGCAACAGTCACAACAATATCTCTGCGTCTGTCTGTGGACACGAAGGTTCTTTATTTGAAATCAACCAACTTTTCAAATTAAGAGGAAGGCAGAGATAGTAAAAGTAACCCATATGAGTTAGTTACAAGTGCTTCCTAAAGCAGAATCCCAGTAGTTCCATATGAGTAAACCAGCTTTGATGGCATTGAGATCAAAGACAATCCTCACGCAAAGACTAAACCTGACGAATTTCCCTTTTTCTTAATCAAATCCACAATCAAAGAACCAACATTTGATCTTTTGATGTGTTTTTCTTTGTTTTCTATTGTCTTTGGTCTATTTTAGCCTTTATGTCCGTCTGGCTTTAGGGAATCGAGTTCTTTTATTCCTCCTGTCGGTTCCTCTCTGCCCAGGTTGTCCTGGAGAAGCGTACAACATGATTTTGAACCAGTAAATCAATGTTTCGCCAGCTCCTTTACACAATAAAACCACACAAAACCTAAAAAGAAAATTGAAAAGTTTGAAGCGTTGCAGTTCTGCATCGTTCCTCCAACCTCTTTAATATTTCAAGCCTTTTTCGCCCGTTTCCTCCAAGACGGATGCATGTCGATACTCGTTTCTCCAGGACGCCGTGACAATGCGGAGAGGCGGCCGTGATCAATTCCAGCTGTGGCCCCTGGCGCAGGCTTTACCAACAAAAGAGATTTCATGCGCTGTTAAAGGTATTGAGTAGCCAGCGGATTAGCTCACACTTCACATTAACCCCGATACTCGCCGACAAAAGCCCATTTAACAAACGCTCCACGACCTGCCACGCGTGGGCCCAGCACCCGATAGCATCGGCGCTAATTGAGACGCTATCCCGGTGATGTACTGGGGTATTTAGGCAGAACAGATGTGTCACGCAGGGCGATCCAGACAGCGGTTAATGAATACGGTGCAGCCGGGGCAGCGGCGTCTGTCCGCAGCACAGGGCCGGGGGTCAGCGTAGGGTCGTTTATCGATCAAACGAACATGGAAGGTTTTTTAAAATCCCACTGAAAGCGATCCACGGGGAGCGTGAACGGCCATTTTTCAAACATCCCCGGTGAGCATCTGTGACTGCGCATTCCTTGGGAATCTATGGCTTTAAAAAAGGAAAAAATAAAAGCATCACCGGGGGCTATAGATACGCTTAATTGGATTTGGAGTCATTATCTGAACACTGGTCACACTTTGAAACACATCCATCACGGCTACTGTTCCCGCTGAAGATGGAGAAAAGGCTCCAGTATCTGCATTACGAACCTGGTAACACGCGACTGCCAAGCTAACCGCCAACAGCAGCCAGCCGTTTGTTACAAACCCAGGAGCCGTAGCCGTAACCAGTGTCTAAACCCTGCTGGTGTTTGCACGGAGAGCAGTCAGGAAGAGAATGGGAGCGTCGTCAACCACCAGGGCTCCGTCGCAGACGCACGGCTGGCTGTAATTTGTTTGCTTTCATGGCTTACAGCTGTTGTTAGCTAAAATCTCATATTCCTCTGGCACGGAGGTGAGGAGACAGGAAGCCTTTCAGGAACTCTTATCTTTGTCCTTTGCCTCAGGTTGCACACACACACACACACACAACACACACACACACACACAACACACACACACACACACACACACACACACACACACACAGTGAAGACTGGAGCGGCGCTCCTTCACTCAGCAGTGCTGTTAGAACCCATAATTATGTGACTGTTGCTGCCATTTTTTGTGTTTTAAGGTGTTCATGAGTGGAGGGGCAGATGGAGTTTAAGGGCTGCAGCCTCTTCTGTTGGATTCTGGTGGTCTTCACCCTCGGAGATCATGAGGCTGCTCCTCAAACTTACTGTAGATGCTTGGTGGAGGTACTTGTGTCTTTAGTTTTGCCCAAATTCTCAGGCTGCCCCTCCTCGCTCATCGTCTCAGAGGCGGCAATAATGAGAGAGATCATCGGGTTTCTCCCGAAGATCCACGTCCTGAGCGCTAGATTACAGGCGCCTTTGATCTGGTGTTAACCGCGCATTTGTGTCGGGCCCTGACGACAATGGCGCCACAGAAAAGGAGGGAGGTGATTAGCTGGAGAAGGAATCTCATTATTCTCTCAGAGGCTGCTGAGATGGTGCATCTAGAGGACAGAACAGGTGCATCCTGGGTAAAAAATAGGTTCTGTCGTGAATGACTATCAGCAATTTACTGGAATGATAAACCGGCTGTTCTGTCTTTATTTACTTGTTCTATGTTCTTCTTGGTTAATCCAGATGAATGTTACCATCCTATTACCCATAAACCACCTGTGCGACGACTGTAAAGCCTGCCTCTACATCCACCTGCTAAATAACGAGGGATGGTTTTACCGTCTTCTCCGGATTCATGGACCTGCCGCGTTCTGCCTTGGAGCCGACGCCCTTTTGCTCTGGAATTCCATTTCTCTCTAAATCCTCATGCATTTCCCATCAGCCTTTGCCGGTGTGCAGCCACGCGGTGGACCTGCAGGTTCGGTTCCCAGCAGGTTCTCCCGCTGACCCCTGAGCGACATCCTGGAGGTTTCTGTCCTTCTCATCCAAATCGGAAGATGAAAATTCCCTCCTTGAAATCTGCCCATTTGAATCCAACCTAATTTTCCTGCGCGTGTCTTCGCTGCACTTGTTTATTAATGATCGTTTTCTGAGTTTTTATACCCGTCTAACACGACTGTGTCAACGTGAACACGCGTTTCCCGTCGCGCTCTCCTCGCCCGCCTCTCTCTGCCGCGCCTCCACACGCAGCTGCTAAGCCAGCCGTGACGGTAAATGCTGATCTTCCGAAGGTCACCCGCGCGGCCCTCGCGGGGCCCGGCCGGCACGGTCGCGCACGGAAAGACACGCGGAACATCCTTACTTTCAGTGCCAAGGTCTGCCTTCTGCATATTCTGCGCTGTGATGTGAGCCCAGTTCTCGGAAACGCACGACCGCTCAATGTCTCCTACACGATGCGCTCTTATGATGCTACGTTTTCAATTGATTCGCTCTCATGAATTATTCACGCGCCGTATTCAACCTCAAGTTCTCGTGTAAAGTTGTCCTTTGGTTGAGGGTTTGTTTGCACGTATCGTTAACACGTTCTGCGGGGGGAAAGAAAACAGCCCCCCCAGGTCTCTTAGCATCAGTGACCCCGCTGCCCACACGGATGTCACACCATTGTAATTAGCAGCGAGAAGCTCAGCCGCTGGCGGTGCTCGCCGCTCGAGTCACCCACAACGCCGGCACAATAGGCCGCATCTGGTTTTTTTCCCTCCCTTTTGTTGTTGTACCTCATTATTTTTAGTCCGCAAACAAACATGACCTTCGTGACAATTTTTGATTGTCAGAATTAGCGCTGCTCTCACACCCACCGGGGTAACCAGAGCGGGCTTGTTAGACGCCAGGCGGAATTATGCGTCAGGAATTTTGATGCTTCAGCAGGACTTGTCCAGGATCAGGAAAGATCGGCTCATTTCCATTAGCTGGGATAAAGGTGCCTAAGGATCCATCCAGGAAACATTTTGTTGTGCTAAGACTTTGGACTAGATGGGAGCTGGAGCGACGGTGGGTGGGAGGTAGGACGCTAACTAGATGCTTCTCATGAATTTAAAGAGGCTACTTTACAAAGATAATATACATAAATGCCTCCTTAGCATCCATAGATTCATAAGGCTGTAATGCAGATTTCCTGACATATTTGAATTTATAAGAGCGAGACATCCAGACTGTTTTCATTACCATCTTAACCGCGCATGATTACGGAATCACAGCCACACGGACGACACAAAGGCTTTTCCCCGCTGTGGGTGCTGCTCGCTTTCTCCCCGCCGATGATACATTCAGCCTGGAAAGAGTTGAAAGTAGCTGCAGAGTTTCTGACGTAACAACGGCTGACAGCATCAAAACAAGGATCTGGATCTTTATTCTATTTCAGCTTCTGCTTTTTCCCCTAACATGTCATTATACCCCCCCCCCCCCCCCCCTCCCCATACACACACACCCTACCCATTAATTGTATTTACATAATTTCAACTGACTCCCTTTATTTCCATCAAAGTAAGGCTAAATATAAATGTAAAGACCTCACAGCAGTCCGTCCGTCCACAGTTCTCTGGCCATGCTAACCCTTCATTTGCTGTAAAGTATACTGTTGTCCTCTTGAGGATAGAAGCGGGAGAACAAGAAGTAGTAGAAGAAGAACAGTGGTGCTATAACGCACTATTGAGACTTCTTTTCTCTCTCCCGTCTCCGCTCTCCACTGACCTCAGGTCAGGGCCTGGCTTTTAGCGCTGTGGCAGTTTCTTCCAGGGAGCGACGGCCTTGTAACTCTGTGGCACGCGAGATTGTCCAGGGGCATCAGGTTAGAGAAGGCGCTGCCTTTCTTCTAATGTCTGTCCCCTAGAGGTGCCAGCTGGTGCCAGCAAGGTCGCCGCGCCGGTGACCGCACGTCCCCGCCGGCTGAGCGCTGAGCTCTGCGTCACCGCGGGGGGAGGAGGTGACGTTTCAAAGCATCAGCCCACTGACACCAGATCACCGCGAGGCGAATCAGAGGAAGAACACCAACGCTGAACAGCAGAGGGAAAGACGGCCCCGGATCCCCGGACCGTTTGGAGGAGGGACATCATCTGAATGATCTGTGCATCCTCCTGTGACGCCTGATTTGGACGGGAGACGTTCACAACCCGGGACGCCTGATCTGTGATTTACAAATGTAATTGAAATGGAAATGAATCCTCCGTGCAGCAAAGGGTGCAGTATAATTGGCTGGTGCCAGAATGTGCACATGAAATACACTCCTGGTGCTGTAGAGGAGACCAGCAGAGGGTCAAAAATATATTTTAAAAAAATGAAAGAGGTTGCCCCCTGGTGGTTGGCTTCAGCTTCTCCTGGGTGAAGGTTGGGTCAAACTGAACCAGGCTAACAGGATTTGGCTAGATTATTCATTTTTAATACCAAAAATAGACATAAATTTCTGCCAGGTCTCCGTTCTCCCTCTGTGCTCATCATGTGCCCGACGCGCCAAACCACAATCGCTTTGATCTCGTCTTCTTTGATGACTAAAACACCTGTCGTTTTTCCCCCCATATGCAACAAAGCAAAAACATTGTTGAGGTAATGACTGACTTTATAAGTGTCTGTTTTTACATGTGGACCTGGATGCTGCACCTGTGAATGGGTGTGAATGAGTGTGTGTGCACGCGGGCGCACTCTTAGATGTGTAACAGCCAAATGGCGGCGAAATCTGGTGGAGGTTGGAGGAGCAGGTGGAGGTTTGGGTTTTTCTCCCTCTCATCCTTTCTCTTTCCCTCTGAAATCCATCCATCCATCGGCTCAGAGGACACACACACACACACACACACACCACACACACACACACACACACACACACACACACACACACACCACACACACACACACACACACACACACACACACACACACACACACACACACACACACACAGGCCAATTTAGAGGCTCTCATCAAATGAATGTGCCTGTTTTTGTGCGAAAACAGGACCAAACCCACACAGGTACGGGGGAACATGCAGGAAGACTCGGGGTCCTGCTCCTGAGCACAGGACCACCGTCCTATGAGGTGAATGAGCAAACCACGGCATCGCGCTGCCGCCTCCTCTCATCTCGTCAATTTATTTGCATTGATTTATTCTCGTATATTAGATTCTTCTGATTGAAAGTGGATGTTTGGCACCGGTTTAAGGACTCAGGATGCCGTCCTGTGGAACCAACAACCTGTTCCAGGGTTCCTCTCACCTTACAGGCGGAGACATTTGAGAAGGTGCTTTTGTTCTGTGACCTCCAGTGAAAATCCCGTCTCACTGGACATGAAAGCGAAGCTCTGATGTCTTGGACTTCAAAGCAAAATTGAAGAACTTTATGTGTTTTTGTACGACCGTATCTCGACGCCCGGCCCCCGAGAAGCTCGTTCCAAGCTGCACTCGGCTGCATCAGCTTAAGCCAAAAAAAAAGGAAAAAAAGGGAATTACACAGCATATCGACAGGGACGTGAACCAACTGCAGGATCCTCATAATTCCTGGAAAGCGCTGCTGGAATATGGATGCGACATTCTGTGATAAATGTAGTCGACGGCAGAATCTTGTTTACAAACTATTGACTGATGTAATGATTTGAATTAATCCCGCCATGTTTCAATTACGCAGCACGCTCCGGTTTTACGGCTCGGCCTGCTCCCACAAATAAGATTTCTCCACCAGCGAGTCAATGCGGGACAGTTAAAACGTGTGAAATTGAAAAGTTTCGTCTGGTTTTCGACTGTTTATGTTTCCGAGCGTAAATTTGCCGAAATTAAATCTGTCCCGACTGCATTTCTTCCTGCAGCCTTTGAAAAGGTGGCGGAATATGGAAAGTCTTCTCTTTCGTTTTTTTTTATTATCAGATTTTAATTTTCTTTTGGCCAAATCCATTCCCCTCCGTTTTGCTGCGCGCGCAGATTTTGTGCCGTCCAAACTCATTCTCACGTCTCGGCGCCGACGCTATCTCCCAGGACTGCTCTCGTATGCAAATTCAGGACCGGCTTGATTGATCACTCCCTGGTTTTTAATAATAATCAAGCTAATGCTGTATTTTCCAGCACCCCCGGAGAGATAATCAACAACTTTTCAACGCATAACCACGTGAAATTTCCTGCTAAATTAGTTTTTTCCCCCCTCATTTTTATGATCACATCCATCTGATTTGTCATATGTGACCTACATTGGTGTGACACGCTGCAGGGCTCCCTACATCCAACCATCACCCCCCCCCCCCCCAACACATTCCCCACCTCCCTTCCTCTGAGCCGACCTGTCAGATCTGAGGGATCCCAGGGCATTTAGTGGCGTTTGCCCCAGCTGAACCCCATCCCACCACAGCACCTCGGGGGGCATCCCTCCCGGCCCTGCGTGAGATCTGGCTCTCCGTCTCCATCTGACACCCCGAGAGTGTGAAAAGCCCCAGACATTGACAGAAAGACCTCAGTTTATATGCACACACACACACACAACACACACGTGGCATAAACCCCACCAGTTAGGCTCACGCTTGTTCACTTCTCTGGAAATGAGTGTAAAAATATGCACAGGGCGTTTAAATTGAAACTCAAACGCGTGCTTTGCATAAAAATCAAGGTCACAGTCTCAGATGAATGCCGAACTGTTTATCAAAAGGTCCCCCGTAATTAAACGGAGATAAAGAGTTATGAGAGAACAGAGTGGGCTGGTAAGTGAGGACATTTTAACTGTGTGTGGGAGTGCTGGCCTTGTTTTTAGCTTCCCAAAGGTAGCTCTTGACTCCGTTTTAAGGTTTAAAAACAGACGCTGATATTTATTTTTTTTCCAGGGGTCCCATTAGCACAGAGATAGAAACGCTAAAGTTCTTTTTCCCCTCAAAAAAGTCAGAGTTTAAAGTAGACAGGCAGCCTGAGTGATGCCTTATCTCTGCCGAGTGGCCTGTATAAGCCTAAAAAAGGGAATATCAGCAGGGCACGCTGCTTAAAACCATAAAATACGTGTGAGGGTAAAAGTAAACAGGCGTTTTTACACTGCTCTAAAATTTGAACACAAACAGGTGCAGACATGTTGAGAACAAATCTGGACACAATTTGGGTGTTAAAAGAGGTAAATATGTTGCTTTTTTAGTGAATGTTCATGACCTCGCTAGATCAATGTAGAAATCCTCAAAATGAGAAGGTGAGTGAAGCTAAATGAACAAAACAATGAGGCAGAAAAGGTGTTGAGATCCAACAGATCAGGAGTCACACATCTGAGGTCAGGAGGTGGTGACAATTACACACAGGTGAGAGTCATGAGGGCAATTAGGAGGGGGGGGTGCTGAACTGAAGCAGGGTGCACACCTAAAGATAATCAGGCTGCTCTCCTGCCTTCCTGACCAAGAACGACAAACCTCATTTATCTTATATCTGTCCCCGAAAACACACAGTTGTAAACTTTGAACCGGTTTGAAATGTCCGACCAACAAAAGTCGGGCGTGTGGGGAGATCTGGCGACTCCATTGTGATCAATCGATCAAGAAAAGAGTAGTAGTAGTAGGCTGACCTGCTGAGGCATCATGGAGTTTCTTTGTTTGGTTCAATTCCCTCTTCTTGTTTGTCCGCTTCCATATTGTGTGGCGTTAGATCCTGCGTGATCAGGCCCGACTTGGCTCGGAGGATCGTGTGTGTGTGTGTGCGTGCGTGCGTGCGTGTGTGTGTGTGTGTGTGTGTGTACAGAGCCCAATCAGGCTGAAACGTCAGCTGCAGATGAAGGGCAGGCTGGCCGCTACAGGGAGGTACTTCCAATAGTTCCACTCCTGGAGGTAACATGGGGGGAGACTAATTGACTAATCACTGTCACACTATCGAGGACCCGGCAGGAAGTTTGTCCAGAGAAAAAAAGCAAATCAGTCCTCTGAACCTCTGTCCAAAATTTGCACCTTCCTCCTTACTGGCGGTGCGTTTAATGACCCCCCACCTGATTCTGTCTGAGATTATGATGTGACGGTTAAAGGGAGCTTTTGGAGACCCTCAAGGACGTTGTAATTATTGGCTGCTGCTTTGGCGGGAATTTAGAGAAAAAGCCTGAAGAAAATTGGAGATGCGGCTTTAGCTACCGCCCAAAGCTACGCGAAGAGATCAGAGAAGCTGCTGAGAATCCTAAAAACTCACTTCTTTACTTGAGCGTTTAACCTGATTTGACTTTGAGTCACGTTTAATTTTTTGAGTTTCACTTTTACTTTGAAATCTTTACTTTTCAAGTTTGTGTTCTACCTTCTTTTTTTGCTGGCACAAGGAACTTTGTTTGGCCCCGCCCCCTTTATCTGAAGCCATGCCAGGCATTGAATTCCTTCCTGAGCCATTCCCAGTCCTCCCAACCAGTTTTCTTGAACCTCGTCCAGCGGTTGTTTTGTGTAATCCTGCTAAGTAGCAGATAAAAAGATAAAGCAAAGCTCGCAAAAAATATCGTCTCCTTGGCAGTCGTAATGAATTACTTACGGAACACTGACAGCATCTTAAAGCTATGCCTGCAGCGTAATTTCATTCCGCCATTCTGGAATAATCAATAACAATTCCCTTTTTTTTGTGACTTTGAGATGTCGGTTTTAACCAAAAGGCAGACGTCGGTACAAGGTGGATTAGAGTCAAACAAAAACCACTACGCTAGTTTTAGCTGTCGGATATTTAACCATCTCTGATCTCTCCAGGAGATCTTCTCCTTCTTCACCCGCGTGATGGTCACATGATCCGTCTCCGGTTCCCTGACAGTATTCGCACATGAGGCTCATTTTGGAGTGTGAATTCTTAAGTTTAGCATAAAAAAGAACTTTTTTAGTCCCACCAGGCACTGAAAATTCATAGTAATCCACTCGCTTGCTTCATAAAAAGGTGGTTCGGGGTTTGAATCCCACTCAGGTCATCTTTTTTTTCCGATTTGAAGCTCCGGAGTTAAACAGATGTGTTTTTTCCCAAACTGCTGCATCTGTAAAAAGTTTCTGTCTGAAAAAACTTTGTAAAAAAAGTCAGTGAGGGGTAAATATACAGTTTTGAAAGATGCTAAAACCCTCTTTAGAATTCCGAGGGGAGTTTTACGGCAACGGCGTCGGTTCTCCAGCACAAGTGCCACCTTTCGCTCCGCTGCCATTTGATCAGTTGTCACGGTGAAATTCGGGATTACAGCTGTTGCAAAAAAAAAAAAAAGCGGATAAACGCGCGTTTGTGACAGCGAGCGTGAACTCAACGCAGCATCGTCTGGATTGGAGGCGAGCGTCCCCGTTTTAGCCCTCATCAGCATCACATCTCCTCTATAACCGTCGGCGCTTTTATCCAGGTGCAGCAGCCTGGTATTTACACATGCAGCTGCTAAAAGCTGCCCCCCCCCCCACTGGCTCCCACCTCTGGGTGACACAGATAAACACGATTTTATGTGAGTCTTTGAATGCAACAAAACATAAACTATGTGGGAGAAGATTCTGGGCTAAGAATGGAGTGAAAAGGGGCTGGGCTGACCTTCCACTCGGCTAATACGGGATAATTAATCACTCAGGAACTGCCAGGTAAGGATTTCCATGGTGATTCCAGGCCTGGAGCTGTCGAAGCAGATACTTTTTGGTCCTGAGAAGGACGCGACCAGCGGCTCCGTTTCTCCGAATCTATCAGCAGGTTTCAGCAGAGATTACAGAACCGCTGAGACCCGCTGCGGTTCTGTGCTTTCTGATTCATCGGGACTATTAAGGGAACGAGGGGCGGATGATGCCCATCGCGCTGAGATTTTATTTTTCAGCCCAAATTATTGTTTTCTCTGCTCAACCACCTGATTGATGGATTGTTTGTTCTGCTTTGGTTCAGCGTGTACCCCCCCCCCCCCCCCCCCCCACACACACACACACACACACTGGCCCCATGTTAATTATTTTGTCAGCCATCATATCTCTTTTAATTGTTGCGGGTTTGTTTATGCGGGAGATCAGATCGAGCCTGGAGAGGCTGCGGGTGGCTGCCAAGGCAGATCAGACAGGAAGACTGATGAATGCATATCAAATAGTTGACAATGGGCCCCCTCACTGCTCAGATAATTAGCTTAGCGGCTGCGTGGACGCGCGGTCATGCTCACGCACACCGATCCAGCCATTTTGAAGAGACGTTCGGTCACAATTGCTGCATCCAGTGGAGAAAATTTGAATTCTACTGCTGTGTAAAGTGTCGCATTTATCAACTATTGTGATGAAACCCCGCAGACGCCTCCGACTGATGACATAAAAAAAACAGTTAAGCGTGTTTACACGCCTGCGTCAGCACCCCAGGCTTTATGTTTTGGGGTTATCTGTCAGTCTGCCTTAACGCCGTGAAATCCAGATCTCGGTACCGCCTCCAGAAAGATTTCAGACATCAGAAATCATGAAAAAAGGGCTTCCGGGCAGGAAAAAAGTCAGAAAATTTCACAGAAATGTCTAAAAAGACGAGATTACAGAGTGGCGACATTTGAAATTCCGTAGGTCCACATTACTCTGCCTTCTAATGTCACTTTTCACCCCAAAAAGTGGAAGGAAAAAGACCCTTTTAACAGGGAGAAACCCTGAGCAGGACCAGGCTCTCCATCTGGGGAGACTCCATCCTCCCCCCTGATCAGCTGACCACACGTTACACAGCGTTGGGTGATATTGTGGCCGGTGCAGCTTTAAATGAGCCGAGGCATTTTGATGGAGACGCCTGATACGTGATGTTAAAAGGTAAACCGACTTGCCTCTAAAAGACTCAGCAGTGTTTCATGTCTCGCTGTTTGTCGATTGACTCAGCATCTCTGGTGGTGCTATCTATTCAGACTATGATTGAAATATTTCTATAAGCGTGTAGAGAAGGTCAGAAAAGTAATTAACCTTGTTCTGTGTGCATCAACAGAGACAAGAGTGCCCCTCTCTGTCTCTCTCTCTCTCTCTCTCTCTCTCACACACACACACACACCACACACACACACACACACACGCACCTGAGCCTACAGAACTGTTTGAAAACTTGACTTTCTTTAAAACCTACGTTTATCAGAAACGCTGCTGCAGATTTTCGGTCCTTGTCAACTCATCGCTGCCAGAAACGACCCCTGAAGGGGACCAGACTCCCTCCCAGACACAAGCGTGTGTAACAGCGGAGTTTTAACGGAATGTTTTCTGATAAAAGACGTCCCCACCCTGAGAAACGATGCTCGTCGTGTTGTAAAACAGAGTTTTGTCCCCACAAGTGTGATTAAACTGCGAATGGGTCGGTTTCAAACACTAACCTATCAATGACCCGTAGAGAAAGAAAGAGTAATTCCAAATGTTAGAGTCGCCGTCCGGCTTACGTCTCCAATGGTGGACATGGGAGTCCACCATGTTTCCATACGTCCCAAATCAAATGTGTCTTAACTTCCCCCACACTGGATGGTGTGTTTTCACACACTCCAACGGACTCACTCAAACGTAATTAAGTGCTGCGCCGGGCGCTCTCTTGAATTAAAGACATGACAGTAACATATGGAATCCCATGAATTTACCCTTTAGAAGAACCGCGCGCGGACGGGTGTTGACATTTAAATAATGGTGCTGTAATCACGGGCAGCGGTTGGCCCCGTCTCCGGCTCTTCTTCGTCCCACGCTCCTCTCGCCCCTCCCCCAGCCGCCACCCTCCCAGTTTGACCAGTTCCAGTTAATGAATTCCACAGGTGTCGGGAGGGCTTTAACAGCCGTGCCCCCCCCCCCGTCCGTCCGCTGAGCTGGCCACCCAGAGACCTCCCTATTTCTGTGTAGGCTGATTTCTATTTCTTGCTGTGCACTTAAACATAGCACCCCCTGCCCCCCCCCCCTCCCCGGCTCTCCCTCGCTTCACTACTTCCTAGATAAACTTGTTACTTGGATAATGCTTCCCTGCCCTCGCTCAGGGGCTTTTCAGTCTCGGCTCGAAGGACTAATGTGAACAAATGTCTCACAGATATTTTCATCTCGCAGCCTTCTAAGCTGCAACGTATCCCTCCGCCTTTGTTCTTCCGCCGCGGCTGGTTTCAGGCGCTCCGGCGTGGCCTGGGAAGCCTCCCCGTGCCAAAGGTGAGTCGCCGTGTTTGGGTCGGTGCGGCGTAAACAGGACATCTGCCTTTGCATTGATACGGAAACGCAAATTTCCAAAGTGCGCTGGTGAAGGAGGCGGTATTCCGCTTCCCTGAGCAGCCAGGTTTGTTTACGCCGCACGCGCCGTAACACGCCTGATCACAGAAGATGGATATTCATTTTCACGCATCATTTAACCAGAAGATGACGACCAAGCAGCAAACGTGCCTCCGTCTCCAGAGAAATGCACTTAAGGGTGTATCCGACCCCTCGTCTCTCAAGATTTCCTCCGCCAGCGTCGCCTCGGAACGCCAGGAAATTTGGGCGCTGGTGGTATTCAAGCACCGTGATGAGGTTTGAGTATCTCTGGATGTATGGCTGAGCGGACGCGGCCGGTGCTGGAGGAAACCTTGGCAACGAGGAGCCACATTTCTGAAGAGGAGATATTGTACGGAAACCAAAGCACTGGAAATGACAGTCAGCAAGGTGACTTCGGACAATTTCGCCACACCAACGTATTTCAGCGGAGTCTGTCGTTTTCCAGCATCTCTAATACAACCGGAATGATTATGGTCAGTTGCTTCCTTCGGTCTGTCGAGCTGGATGCAGCTGCAAAGCTGCGTTTTACCCCCCAGGACTGGTGGGCATGCTAACCATCTCTCGTTGGGCACCCACAAATCATCAAAGTAGCTGAATGTCATCCAGTGTGTTGGGTTTAATTCCGTCTTTGATTCTGTAAGCACAGAACCAACTCCTGGGTACTTCCTCTTACCAGCTGGGTAAATGTGCATATTGGCTAAATATTTAATTTCACCTGACAGATTGAACATTTAGCTTTAGCATTTATCTCTGGATTTAACATTTGTGTTTAGATTTAGCATTACTATTTAGATTTTTTATTCATTGATTTTTTCTAATAATCCCTAAAAGGTTCAGCTCTCTTTTTCTCCCCTTTTTCAGATCAAACTGGAACGTTTTCCCCTGATGAGAGCGGGGCATCGCAGGGCTGGCTTTGCCTGTCTGGGGGGGTTTTCCCTGGGTTTGGGGTTAATTACAACTCCCATCATGCAGCCAGAGTGCTGACTCTCGAGCTCTCTAATGACAAAAAAGTGCATCTTCAGCTTTCAGAGGACATTAGACTCACTGGACCCGTGGAGGACGACCCGGTTAGCCAAGCTCCGCCCCCATGAACCTGAAAATTAAAATTTCCCAACCTGTCCAATCAGCAGCAATCTTGAGCAGATTGCAACAGAGAACTTTAAAAAAAAAAAAAACAAAAAAAACAAAAACACTTCCTCTGGGCTCATCAGTAAACATCCTCTTTAAAACGAGCTTGTTTGTTGGACGTCCTTCACACAGATTCAAACGAGAGCCATCAAAGGTAGTTTACCAGGTGTGGCGGAGCGGCGATCTGTCATCAGATGCTAACAACACATACCCGGCCCAATTATCAGACGTCAGCAAAGCCCACAATCACAACTTCAATCGCCGTCTTTGAAACCCTGATCAGAAATGCACAGCATGTTTGGATACACAAGCAGCCTTTCAAGGGCTCGAGCCGAGCGGCATTAATTAAAATATGCCGCGCTGATACCTACAGAATCGGACGTGTTTTGGTGCACTCTGATATCCGTGGCTATTCAATTAGCAGCTGTGCTACCTGCGTTTGCACTCTGGAGGAAGTCAAAAGGCCCTTTTCGCATCAGCAGCGAGGCGGGGAGAGCGTTGTTTGCCTACACAAGCTTCCAACTGTGAGCCTGGTTTCAGCAGCCGTTCAGGCTAATGAATGCTTCACGACACTCGAGGTACTTGAGGATCAATCTGAAAAACAAAGGTGCGTTTTGAAGCGGAGAGAATTAACGACCGGCCAGACAAAAGCATCCATACAAATTTGAAATGTAATGTAATGCTTCTCGTGCAGGTTTGGAGCCCTGCTGGAGTCTGTGGGTTGTAGACCCTTACAAACTGGATTTCAAGACATGCTAGCTCCAATAGCAGCTGACGTATGGCCGTCAAGATCCGTCCTGACAAATTTAAACCACTGTAACCTGAAAGGCTCCGTTTCCACCTAAAGGGATGGACGCAGGGGCGCTCTGAACATGTCTAATAGCCACAGGTCATCTGAAGCGCTAGTGTTTGCATTAAAAAGGCTGCGTGACTCACAGGAGTTTCGACACCCGCCCCGTCACATGTTTGCGAAGCCTGTTTTCACAACCCCGAAACGCTACCTTAGCCGTGCCGTCGGCGGCTGGCTCCACACGATACCCTTCTATAAATAATTTAAATGCCAACAGCCTTCATTACACAGAATGACTCAACAGTTTGTTGAGCACATGAGACAAATCATAAAAGAGAGCAAATGGGGGGAAAAAAAGGCGGCACTGAATCTCCCAGGGTGAGGTATGGCACAGATGGCGGGGAGTGGAGGTAATGGGGGGCGCCACAGTGTTCCCCAGACACATATTTCATATGCATCATAATTACTCTGACACAATGGCCGCGTTGCAGACATCTCCATATCTGACCTGCCTTTTTTTATTGCAGTATAAAGAAACGGAGACACAACAGTTGGAAAACACTCCCGGAAAACTACGGCGTAAATCCCACCCAGCATTTTTATATTGACACTTTTATTAACCGTAGAGGTGGATCGGCCCAAGCTGCAAAATAATAAAACCCCTCATTAATTTTTCAGCGCTATCTTTTGAAACATGACGGGACGGACGCGAGGTTCCGGGAGCTTTTCCATTTGGCCGGTCCAAATAAACGCCTGGACGGTGACATCGTTAAGCTGCTCCTCAGAGATACATCAGCCGCACCTTCTGCCAATTCCGAGGCTCTCCGCAGATCCCGGCGGGCCGCTGTTGAGAGGACTTAGGCGGCCTGTTGAGGCGCTCGAGCCGAAAACACTCTACTGCTGCGAGTTTGTGCCAGTTCGGGTCCTCTGGGCCCCCCTGGGAGGCCAGGATCTGTGATAACGAAACCCAGGATGTCATGCATCAACTGTCTACATACATGCTGATTACGCCTTGATTATGCATGAAAGCACAGGTGTTGATGCTAGCATGGCAGCTCATTCAGGGTTTAATTTACAGCTTCCATTGAAATGAGAATAACAAGTTTTTGGCAGAAGCAGAGGAGAGCGCAGCGGTGCGGGATCTAATTAAATCATGTGACCCGCAGAGAGGTGTGGCGGCAAACACGACGAGATGGAGGACGAGCTGAGGGAGACGGAGCAGAGTCATTTCCATCACGCATGTCGGCTTTCTCAGGGTCACTTACGCATCCTGGATGCAACGAGCCGAAGCTACGAGGAAAAGGTAGCGCAGAAACGGGTCGCTCGTGGCCCCTGACCCCCGCCTCCCCGCCGCGTGACTAAACCTCAAACAAGGGGGGGTGGGGGGGTGGGCGTGTTCGGCCTCCCCTCCTTGACAGCTGGAGCCGGTGATCCCGCAGCCACATCTGCAAATCAAATCGCCATGCCGACGGGAAAGACGCTCTTCTCCCTCTGATTTTATCCTTAATTTCATCACATGCAGTCAGGACGAAAACGCCTCGCTAACCGACTTAAAGCTATATTTAGCCGAGTGGACTTAAACGTTAATTCGTTTAGCGCGCCCGTGGAAAATGGAGCGCCATTGATATAATCCTCTTAAAGCTCCCAATATTGCTTGTAAAGAAGAGATCCAAACAGGGAAATTCCCATTTTGAATCTATCAGGAAATATAAACCATTGTGTGTTTTAAAGTGGTGGTTTTGGGATATCTGTAATTTCTTCCCTTTTAATCATCTTTGAACCCTGCATCTGCAACAACAACGACTGGCGGGAGGGAGGAAATGGCAATAAAATAGAGAACAAGAAGTCATCACAAGCTTGACTGCATTTCAATGGAACACAATCATGTCATTTCAACTCCAGGGTTTTTCTGTGTGTGTGTGTGTTTTTTGGAGAGCCAAGAATTGGCCAGAAAGAGACAATGGGAATCAGGGAAAAAAAGGCAGACGGAGGAGAGATGGACGACAACTAAGAGCTGGTTCAGCTGCACAGAAGCGTGCCTTTTATACAAAGAGCACTCCAGCCGAACAGAGGATTGTTCCGAGGCGGCGGGGGTGCGCTCGCTGCCAGCTCCAGATGAGCAGAAGCACGTTAGCAGGTGATGGGCTGCGTGGTGACCGCGGCAGATAAACACAGCCTGGATGAGTCCCTCGCAGAGGTGGGCTTTAGCTGGAGGACAAGGGCCCCGCACAGACATGCACGTCACGCATAAACGTGCACAGGGGTTCATCAGGCATTCGCTGCCCGCTGGCTCCTTTTTGTCCGTAATTGTGGGATACGAACAAAGAAATCCTTCATTTATTCCGATTCTGTGCGGCCGGCGGGGAGAATCGGCCTGAGGACGTCATGGCCTCCCGGCGTGATGCGGTTCGGCTGCAGAGCTTCACACTTCTGCTCTGTTTTCAGTTTTTAAACGCGCCATTAAAACTCATCGTGGGTCTCAGGAACCAGACGTGAAAGAAGGAACCCTCTGGAATCCAGCTGCTAACGTCCACCCTGCCGATTCCACCTGGTCCAGATCCGTCTCTGTCAACGGTCCTTCACGTCAGCTTCCATCAGCCTCAGCCTGACGGGGGGACGGTCCACCGCGGTGGAGGACCCTCACAGGGCCGGGGGGACCCGGTTGCTACACCCTTCAGGTTTGAAGAGGTCCCTGCCGACGCTGAGGCCGGGTGAGAAGGTGACCCTGGTGACGCTCAGCGCGCAGCTTTGCAGCAGATGCTGCCCGGGTTTGTGCTCTGCCTCGGAGGTAGCTGAATAATGCGGGAGAGCCTTCGTGTTGTGATTTGTCCAACCCTTCGTCCCCTTCGGCGGACCGCCCCGGGGACGCCGGGGACGGGGAACATATTGCTTTCCTCGCCCGCGTTTCCAAGATGAAACATTAATTCTCTGAGCTCTGAAACTTTAATTTCCCGTCATGTGTAATTTATGCGTGCTCGGAGCTCACTTGCAAGTCTGAAATTAAAAGTATCGATTTGACATTTGTTTAATTAAACGGAGCAGTTCTGAAATAAACATTAGTCTTATTTTGTTCTGGCATCGGTGTCGGGGGTTGGAGAGGTGCTGGTCCAACAGAGTAATACAAGCATTCAGAAAGAGTTACTCTGTTTGGGCGTGGTAATAATATGAAATCGGTTCTTGAAGGACCACCTCGTGCTGTTTGAGTGCTGAAATGACCTGAGAAGCTTTTATGGGCTTCACAATGTGGCCCGCCCCCCCCAGCTGATGGCAGTCACCCTCGGCAGGCATGATTTGCCCAATGTGAAGATCTAAACGGGGAGAAATTAACAGGCAGGAATCTGGAAATGTAAATTCAAACCATGTGATTGGAGGCCCCGTATTTACCACATTTGTATGTGCTTCAGGAACGTGATAATAGTTCGTTAGCTTAGACGTCTCAGTCCAATTATCAACCTTTCATTCACAGGCACAACTGTTAATTTCAACATCTACAGACTCAGTGTTACCTGCCAGTGTAAAAAACTTCTTCCTGACTCCAGAAATGGCTCTTTGTCGACCTTCCTGCTTCTGTTTGCTATTTTCAACATCTTCAGTCTTCTGCTCACAGATGAGCGGCTGGTTAGGGTTAAGGTTAGGGTTAGGGTTAGGGGTTAGGTTAGGGGTTAGGGGTTAGGGTTAGGGTTAGGGTTAGGGGTTAGGGTTAGGGTTAGGGTTAGGGTTAGGGTTAGGGGTTAGGGTTAGGGTTAGGGGTTAGGGTTAGGGTTAGGGTTAGGGGTTAGGTTAGGGGTTAGGGGTAGGGTTAGGGGTTAGGGTTAGGGTTAGGGGTTAGGTTAGGGGTTAGGGGTTAGGGTTAGGGTCAGGGTCAGGGTCAGGGTCAGGGTTAGGGGTTAGGTTAGGGGTTAGGGTTAGGGTTAGGGGTTAGGGTTAGGGTTAGGGTTAGGGTTAGGGGTTAGGGTTAGGGTTAGGATTAGGGGTTAGGGTTAAGGGTTAAGATTAGGGGTTAGGGTTAGGTTAGGTCTTAGGGTTAGGGGTTAGGGTTAGGGGTTAGGGTTAGGGGTTAGGGTTAGGTCTTAGGGTTAGGGGTTAGGGGTTAGGTTTTAGGGTTAGGGTTAGGGGTTAGGGTTAAACCCAAAATAAAGCAGATTAACAAGTGCCCATGCACAACGGCAACAGTCTATAGGGAATAATTCCAGCTGTGCGGATCTGATTTCTCATGTCCAGACAACTGACCACATTAGGCCGCTTCCATGATCACTATCCGAAGCAGATGCCAGGTCAGGTTTGGTGGAGGAGGACGTGCGTTAGTCCCATTCCACAAGATTCCCATCTCATCCCTAAACTGTATCGGAAGTGGGCGGAACACAAACGGCCAGCGTCTGAGCCCACAGTCCGCCTCCCCGAACCCTCATCCGTCCTCAGCCAAGCACCTCTGGGTCTTTAGCTCAATGGGCTCCTCCTAGTCTCAGTAGCTCCGCCAGGCCCCTCTGTGGCCCCCCAACAACTTCAGCGGATGCTGACTTTAGCTGTTTGTTGGGTCCTTTCCTTTGTGGCTCGGATGTGAACGCATCCTCTGAGCCGCTCGTTTGTGTTTCCATGCACATCTGCCTGTGGATCTGAGTGTGGATGGTGTCTGGTCCTGTGGGTAATAAGCACATCGGTTCTCTGGAGGAACTTCATCTTCCGGGGGGGGGGCTTCTGCAGCCTGTCGTCTGTGCAGGCTCTCTGATCTCAGGAACACAAATGGCCTTTGTTGAGTTTTGTTAAAGGCTTTGTAATTAATTTGGAGAAACTTCACTGGAAATATATTAGCCCCTTTCCCTCCAGGATTTTCACTGATTTTCAAGTGATTTTGGCTGCGCAAATGCTCAGCGTCGCCTCTCTGGTCACGTTACTCACTGAACTGATGAAAATGGTCTCATGTATCCGGAGAAAATGAAATCTGTCTGGACAAAGGCTCCGTTTGTTTACACAGAATATTAGACAACCGTCTTTAACAGTCTTTAAGGACTCACCTTCAGACAAAGCATTGCCGTGCAATTACTGTAAGAAGTGATTTATTTTATTACAAACTCAATATCCTTAACAGCGGCGTCACCATAAACATGGGATGAAGACTCAAATGAATGCGGATCCTCTGGGAATCCCTCAAGAATCCCACAAGACTCCAGTGACACACAAAAGAAGAATAAAAAAACATGTCAGCCTTTACGGTGGATCTCTGGAGAGCCCTGATTATCACACGTGGAGCCTCCCTCCCACGCTCTATTTTAACATCCACCCTCAGGTGTTGGATACAGTGGGGGAAACAAAAAAATGCTCTCCCAGTAGCCCCGACGCACCACGTGGCTTCCAACAAGTCTCCGTTACAGTGGGTGGTTAAGATCTTTGAACCTGGTTTCCCTAGAAACCCTCCCAGAACAAAGAGGCACATTTAAATGTTGTTTTAAAGGCAGTATTATGCACACATTACTTTCCATTGTCTGCCCTCTGGAATAATGAAGAGACTCCATTGAACGTGTGATAATGGTTGTTATAAAGCTGGAGATGGAGGCCGACGTCGTGGTCCTTTAGAAAACAAACACTCTGCAATCTCACATGGTTTCAGAACAAATTCTTTTTTTTCTGCCTGAGATTATTGGCATCTACTATTGATCTGCTAGCTGCCTGCCCCCTCAATACCCAGCGGAAAAGCCCTGGAGACAAAACGGGGGTCGAGCATGCAAAACAAATCCACTAGGGGGACAGGCGGAGCGCCACAATGTACCCAACCGTGTTCCAGCCAGTCACTGAGCAGATGGTTGGGGGAGGGGTGGGGTTGATGTGAGGGCAGATATGGTGAGTATCTGAGGGTAAATAGCAGGATGGCATCGTGAACTAAAACTAACGCTGCGATGAATATATGACGAGGAACAAAGGAAGACGCACATTTTCATTGTGGGATCGATAAAGGCGGCGAGAACTCCCCCGGCAGAAAGGCTTCCAGCCGGACAGGTTGGTAAAGTCAAGCAGCTTAGCAATGTTAGCGTAGCACAGGCCCACTTTAGATTCCGCTGGAAACGTCGGGGTGAAGGACGAGCTTGTAGTGTTTTGTTTGGTATTTACTTCAAACGCCAGCGGACTCAACGTCATGCAACATCGCGGAGCACGCCATTAGCATTCCTCCCACACAAACCAGACACGCGTCACCACTCTCATATCCAGAGGAGGAAGCTGCTGTGACTTGACCTCAAACATTATAATATCGTACAAAAACGATTTTTCTGGCAGCGCTTCAGCACATGAGAATATTTGGTCTTTAAAGACCGATGTACCCCCCCGCCCCCTTGTTAACCCACAGCAGTAAATAATAATATATCATTTTGTTCCAAAAATAAAACACATACTGTACTTTCCTGGACGTGACCTTAAAGCAGCAGCATCCTCGTCTCTTCTGCCAATAATCACTCATCACTAAATTATCGCCCTTAAGGGTCCAGCCCTGTTCTGTATGTCCAGCTAGCGCAGCGGTAAATAGAGCTCAGTTTCATTAGTTTCTGGTGTGCTAATTGCCATCAGTGAGTATAAAACCAGACTGCAGCTCCATTTAATGTAAAGCAGGAGTTCATGTCTCATGTGGGTTTCTCTTCTCTCTCCAGCTTCTGAGCGAAAACTGCTGGAGGACAGAACTTGTCTCATGGGTGAGGAGAAAGTTGACATTCTCTTCTCCTTGTTTTGACTAATGAGCACAGCCAGCTAACTGATTCCACCCCGGATGTCAACATGCCTTCTGCTAAGCAACTGCTTCCCCTTTATCCCCCTTTCTTCTGTCTATCGGTCACCATGGCAACGAAAAGTCTTTCTTTTCTCCTTAATGTGGGAGTGAGACACATCTTAAAGAGTTAAGATGGCGGGAGCATAAACACGTTCGGCAAATGGATGTAGAGAAACATCCAGAAATAAGGGAGACAGCAAAGCTGAAGACGACCAACAGGGGGCGCTCACACGTGAATGTTGCTCAGCTAATTGTGGTGAAAGCAATTTAGCAATCATAACCCTCAATGCCAGTGGGAGTTATCAGCAGGTCAGAGGTCCAATTCCTTGTACAGTTCAAAAGAAAAACAATCATTTGGCAGCATTGAGACCACGATACTGTAGCTAGCAGCTACGGGAGGGAAAGCAACATCACCGCAAATGAAAATCACACCTTTAGACATGGAGTGTTCTGTAGTGCTCTGTAGTACCCTGAAAGCACTTGCAGCTGCCGCATTGAAAAGTATTTCCAGCACAGACCTGCACTGCTGGAAATATATCTGAACATGAGGTCTGAGATTCCAAAATTAGCAAGCCGCAAACAAAACTCGCAGTGATATTAGCTAGTGGGGTTGGTCTGTCAGTCCCAGGTTGCTGTGGAAACATGGAGGAGAAACCATGTAGCCCCCACAGAGAGGGACCATGCTAATGTTTTACGATTAATTCTACTTAATTGACCTGTAGTGAGTCTATCGCAGCTAGCGGACACAGCTGAACTTCTGGTGCTGATCCTTGGGCCTCAGTAACAGTATTGTGCCTGCCCGATCGTCCAAAGTTGCATTATTAATGCAGCTTCTGCCCGTAGCCGCGGCTCTGCAGCGCCACTCGATATTCCCCTCAGCTGATGGGTCTCTCATCATGTGCTGGCTAACACTGTGCTTGACAGAGAACAAGGGAGCGAGAGATGTGATTTTCTTCACTTTCTTCTCTTTTTCCCAGTCAGAGCGGACTTGATGGACTGGAAAACGCGTTTTTCTCCAAATTTCTGCCAGGCGGTAGCGCTAACCAAGCTTCCCTGAAGCTCATCCTGTTAAAACCTCCTTTAAACTCTTCATTTATAATTAATAAACCGGTTCATGAGCCAAATAAAACACAAGGCTCTGGTATGTGATTGAAGCTGGAGACGGACCAGATGAGCGTCTCTGTTCCTCCAGATGTGTTATTCTTTGTTCGCCTCCGAGGAGGAAGATGGATGGAGCCCGACTAGCTGCAGGTAATCTGATTACAGCGACATTAATGAAACATCGCTCATTAAGAAGCCGCAGCAGGGACATCAAGTGCTTCGATTATTAAAGAACGGCAGCGAGAGACGGCAGAAATGAGAGCGAGCCAGATCAGCCAGAGTTTTAAAATGACTTATCTCACGTGTGTCAGTGGACCCAGGAAGCTGCTTCTGGCTCATCTTTTAAACTGTATTTTAATTGACCCACTTTCAGGACTTGCTTCTATGATTTGCGCTGTCCTTTCTCTGTGTTGACCCCTTCCCTCCTTCCCCCCACCCCCCCACCTCTTTACTCCAGCCCTCTCATGGGGGTTGCATGGTGACTGCAGCCGCTTGGCCCCTGGATTCCACCGAGCCTCCATTATGACTGACTGTATGATGTAAAGCACTTAAAATGCCTAATTATGCCGTCTGACCGGCTCTATTCTAGTTTCTAAGTGTTGCTGCCATCTGACTGACGGTCCTCTGGGACTTTTCCGCGTTTGACATATTTTTCTTAGACTTTTTTTTCCCTCCACTTAACACAACCCGGCCCTCCGACAGACTCTTGAAATGAAACAACCTCGACCGGAATCCGCGACGTCAGGTGTGGGCGACATTATGGAAGGCTGGAGGTGGATGGTGACGCAACCAAGCGAAGCAAGTAAAACTCACTTGAGATCCTTGCAGAAATTGGAAAATGTACATATGTTTTTATTGAATCTAAAAATGAAAGGATTCCTCGGTGGGCAGATGATTCAAAGCCAGTTGGTACATAATTAAAACATAGCCAGGGGTTAGAAAAATCATTTTCCATTTACATTTTTGGGAAATTGAAGCTGTTGTGAGGCTGTTTTCATTGTGATTCATGGTCGGTGACAACATAATGGAATCCGAACAGAGACGATTATATTGTCTGTATGGCATTTCCTCTGTAGAGGGAAATTTAATTGAATCTCCCCCTGAGTTTCTGCTGATTGCACAGAAGCCCATTTTCAACCTGAATTATTTCTATTCCACCCAACTTTCACACTGCACTGGGTCTCCAGCAGGCTTGTGTGTGTGTGTGTGTGTGTGTGTGTGTGTGTGTGTGTGTGGGTGATAGAAAGCTGTGAAGGGTCCATCTGCTTTTGTCTGTTGGCGCGTAGGTGGAATTTCAGGCACGTGTGATGGATTTGTGTCCGATTATCTCAGGAAATTGCCATAAACTGAACAGAACAAACCCTTAATTGTCTTGGCTGCGTACACCCCCGAAGCTCCAGCGACTCGCCGCGGTCTCCCGCCGCCGAGGACGCGTCACCCCCCCAACCACCACCACCACCACCCCCCTCCCCTCCCGGTCGGATGATCTGTTTCTGTGAAAAAGATGACCATCTTGTCTCCGCTCATCCAAATATGGCCTCCTCTGGGTGGTATTCTCAGCCGGGCCCTCGTCTGCTATCCGGAGCAGATGGCTCGTCGCCGACATGCGGGCGCTGTTCTGCAGCGTTACCGGCGTCGGGGGGGGGGGGGGCTGACGCAGTTTAAAGTGAATTAGCTTCATGTTTCATGAACATTTATTGCTGCCCTGTGAGTAAACCCATCCAGACGTTCTGGTGGAGAAAAGGCCAGAGGAGTCACACATTTTATAACTTTTCCTCCATCAAACCTCACTTTACACCAGTTAAAGTCATCAACAGGTCGAAGGGTCCCGCTGCGCTTACAGAAATAAGGTTCCTGCCGTAAATCTCCGCTCGTCCGGAGCCCGCGCTGACAGGAGTCACGGTAATTGAGGTAATGTCATGCTTAAATGGAGGTTTTAATTGTCATGGGTCTGAGTAAGGTGGCGTGAAGATGGAAGAGAGCGAAGTTCCTGTGGAAATATCACCAGACTGATGGAGAACTGAGGGTCGCTGCTTGGGAACACAGCAAATGGATTTTTCCATGATGCATTCCAGTGTTTTAAGCCCAGGGGGTTGATAAATCTCAACAAAGCCTCCATCTGTGTCATTTAGTTACCCAGAACCAAACCCAGAACCTTCCTGTTAAGTGCTAACCAGTTTTTTACATCTTAGCAGCTCATACTGGGTCTAACTAATCTAAAAATAGTCAGAATCTTTGGATTTTGGTCCCTACAGCTATGAAGCAAAGGCAGATTTGACCATTTGTTCTGACTGACAGCAGCTAATCCAATACGACGCGATCAGAGGGACCACCAGTGTGCGTCTCATCTTAGGTCAAACTCAAATGGAATTTCCTGCCTCTGTGCCTCTGCTCTCTCATGAACAGAACAAAGTTTTCCTCCGTTATCTCTGTTAAACATTTGATGGATGATCACTTGAGCAGAGTCCTTAATTGGCTGCTTGAAGAAGAGCAGCAGCCTCTCATCCTGCCCCCAACCCTTGAAGGAAAAAATAGCCGGTTGCAGACGTACTTTGTCTCTAAAGACGTTTCTAGATATTTTTAATGAAGTGAACCGTTGACACCTTGTTTACTTTTCGAACAAACCTGTGCACATTTCCTGCCCTTGTAGCTTTGTTTGGAGGGGTCAGGATGCTAACAGACGCTAAAAAGCAAAACAGCTAAATTCAAGCCGCAAACTTTAAGATTTAATTTTCCCAGGTGACAACGTGGGCGTCTTCAGTCACTGGTTGCGACCAGTCGGGGGAGGAAACAGGCCTCACAGCTCCCAAACAGGCCTCACAGCTCCCAACTCACTATTTCACATACACCCCCTGGACGAACTCTCCCGGCGTGTCCGACACGGGCCGACGGTACAATCATACCGGGGAACAATGGCGCAGACACTGCCGGAGAGTATCGGCTGCTTCCCTCCGCTGAAAGCCCTGTCCATCTTACCTCAGCAGGCCTTATCAGGTAATTAACGCCATGAATGGAGGTTTAATGACGCTCACATCAACCTGGCTTAAAAGGAAGTCGAATTAAAGATGCTATCTGGACATGTAATAATGCGGGAGGAGCCGGGGCGGCTGGCCCGAGCATCAATGTCATCGTTGTGCTGATCAGGCAGCGAGAGCCCTGCTCCTGCATGATGAGAGCCCCTTAAGGCCCCCGGAAGCTCCCCGACTCCTCCTGACTTGCCTGTCTCGGTCTCTGTGGCTGATGAAGAGCGGTTCACTCTCAGTAATTGGGTTGTGACCCGCGCCAACGAGCCCGTGTTACAATTTGTACTCGCACCGGAGGATTGGAGTAGAAAAAGGTTGAAATAATGGGTTGGAGACGTGCCGATAACTTTTCACCTGGAAATTAAACTGCGGTGCCTCCGAAAACCCCCGGACGATTAAAACGGCCACGTCGTCGGAAAGCAATTAAGTCAAAAATGGGAGTCGGGGAAGAGTTGAAGTCAGCAGTTGAGCTGTCAGCGTCGGAGGCGAGCGGTGTCATATTTATCAGGAGACGACACCGAACCAGTAATCTTAATCTGGGACTGTCTGTCAGAGGGCCGTGTTGTGGATTTCTGAGCCGCAGAAGCACAAAGCGAAGGCTGACAAGCCTCCGACTGTTGGGGAGAAACCCGGATCAGCAACAGCAAAGGCGACGACTCGTGCTGCGTGTGGCAAACCCGCCCGGCAAACACGGAATATCTTAACCCAGCGGCTCCAGGACCAGATCTGAAGGACGCCGACATGTCAGACACAATCTCTGTAGTTTCACTTTGTTCGTGTGGAGTCTGGTGTGAGAGAAACTACAAACAAATTCCAGGCCAGCAAATGCGGCGGGAAAATCTTCCTTCTAACAAGGAGAAACCCTGAGGAGGACCAGGCCCGACCGGTTTAAACCAGTAAAACCTGCCCTCCAGTGCGCGTGGAAAACAAGCTGCAGCATCGATGAAAACATCGGCACACTTGATGCCTGCTGGAGGAAAACAGATTCCCGGTAATACGAGCGCTGTGGGCAGGGAAGGGTTGGGGGGAGGTTTAATAATGGGAAAACTCTGTGCTGGATTTCTTTCATTTTTTTGTCTTTGGTATTTATTGTCTTGAACGTGCCCTCTCCTTTCTTTTCCAATGAAAAGCCATTACTAATAGGTGGAGCGTGAAGGCCACAGGGGCCGATGGGCACAAGCGTATCTGAAGGACAGGACAGAGAAGCCAGACAGCCGCGAGCTTTTAATACTTAATTCATTGATGGCCAGATAATTCCTAAACCTAATGCTCACTAATGGACAGACGGCATTTTGCATGTATTATTCCGATCCAATCCTCCGTTTTGCTGATTTATCACAACCGTCCACTATTGACGGGGAAGCGGCCTTCAGTTATTATGGTCCCCGACTGTGGAACAGCCTGCCGGAGAACCTCAGGGCCGGAGAACCTCAGGGCCGGAGATCCTCAGGGCCGGAGATCCTCAGGGCCGGAGATTCTCAGGGCCGGAGATCCTCAGGGCCGCAGAGACTACTGAGATTTTTAAAAAAAGGCTCAAGACACACCTTTTTAATCAGGCCTTTAATTGATTTTTTCATTTCTTTTAAGCTCTAAAGCTATTAAGCTATTTTACTTGATATTTTTACTGTTTTACTCCCTCAGTTTTTTAGTTTTGTGGCGGTACCCCCTGTGGTCATGGACCGTGGCCTCGCCCGGCCTGGTTGGCCCCCCCCAAAGGTGGCGTCTCCCTCTCCTCAGGTCTCAGTGCCCGGCCATGTCTCAGCTTGTTTGTATGTGTGGGTGTGTGTGTTTGAGTGTGTGTATGCATGTGTGTGTGTGTATCTGTGTGTGAGTGTGAGTGTGTGTATGAGTGTGTGTGCTTATATATCTCATGTATGCATATATGTGGGGGTGGGAGGGTCAGGTTTTTTTCTTGTCCTTCTTGATTCTCTTGTTTCTTGATTTTCCTGTTTCTCTTTGTTGTTTTTATCCTTTGTGAGGCACTTTGTGCTACCCAGGGTATGAAAAGTGCCATATAAATAAAGACTGAATTGAATTGAATTGAATTGAATTGAATTGAATTGAATTGAATTGAATTGAATTGAATTGAATTGAATATTGAGGCGGGAGGTTTCGTCCCTGGACCTGGACCCTCGCCGTCCATACCTTGACATTTGCAGTTTTGCAAAGGTACATTCACCTTAGCGAAGTTTACGTCTAACAACTCTGCAGCCATGGCCTCTGATCGCTGCTTTACTGCCTCCTAAAGACACCATCTTTACATTGAAGAGGAGAACAGGCGAAGTTGTATATATAGAATGGGAAAGAGGGAGCAATCAAAAGGAGCGCAGGAAGAGAGTTATCCTTCCATTGAACACCACTTCTTTTTCTTCGGCGGCAGAGGGGAGATTTCATTGAAAGGCTGTTGCGGACTATTGATCGGCCCTCAGGGATGGATTCTGTGAAGCCAAGGATGAACAGTGAGTGAGAAAAAAGCGAGGTGGAGGGATCCATGCAGAGAGAGAAACACAGAGGCTTTCAGCGTTGTTACAGGAAGGGAAGAGCCAGAGAGAACGCCGAGCAACAAAAGGAGAGAAAGACGACTAAACGGATGGTCTGTGGATCAAGTTTCCTTCTCCGCTGGTCAACCATCTCTGAAACAGCTCGCCGGGCTCACCGCTCCTCGCTCGGGAAAGTGGAAAACGAAGGATTCCACCTAAAAATTGAGCTAAAAAAGGGAATTGTTGTAGCAACTGAGGGCTGAACAGTATTGTGATCACGATACAAAAACTCCTGCTACATCTGGGCTGGGTGGGCATATGGGGGGGGGGGGGGGGGGGGGGTAGGGCTCTATGCTCTGGGTGAGGGGGTGTGGGTTTTGTAGCCTCTGGCCCTTGTACGCTGGTGCCTGGGGTGCCTGGATTCTGGGGGGAGTTGGGAGTGTGACGTCCCTGATCATCTGGTGCTGACACCTTTTGCTGCAGGGGCCCTTTCAGTGGTCCTTTGCTGTTCTGGCTCGGGGTCGGGATCGTGGGCGTCCACGGGACGGTCTTTTGGTTTCTTCTACCCCGGGGTGGGGTCACTGGGCGGGCTGTGTCCTGGTGTAATGTGGCTATGTTTATACAAATGTCTGTAAAAGTCTGTTGTACTGGCCTTTTTTCTTTTTCAATTCTTCCTCTTTTCTATTCTTTCTTTCTTAGTTTTTCTTAGTTTGTGTTATTTATTTGTACACAAAACAATACAAAAACACTGGCCTTGAACTGTGTGTGTGTGTGTGTGTGTGTGTGTGTGGTGTGTGTGTGTGTGTGTGTACATATATACAAAGTAATGCGCTATTTTTTGTATTTTTCGAAAGCACAGCTGAAAACACAACATTAACATGACATAAACATTAGTCAAGGACATACTGTATGTTTGTGTGTGTGTGTGTGTGTGTGTGTGTGTGTGTGTGTGTGTGTAGCCCAGACGTGTCCATTTTGCTCACGTGCTCTGAACATTGTCATCATCAACCTTGGAAAATGACAGCAGCGTCCTAAGGTGTCAACATGGTCTCACAGCTATGACAAAGTTAGCGGTCGACATCAGTGACACGAAGGTGTCTCGTAGGACCGGACTTGGACCGAGCTGAAGGGTGGGGTCCCCAGAGTCCCCCACCCTTCAGCGTCTAATGAGTCCTGTAACTCTACCGGCTCCCCGAGGACAGCAGCAGAGCCTTGGACCCGTCCTGGGTGAGCGTGTACACCGCCGGACCGCAGCCGTCCTCCAGGGTCACACCCAGCTCTGATGGATCACGTCTCAGACAGGGGACGGCCGGGCCCTTCCCCTGTCTTCGGGTGGATCTTCAGCGGAAAAAAACACACATGCACCGAAAAAAAAATCCTGGCACACATGAAGTTGGACAGTGACCTTGTCCATGACCACACGAGCTGTCTCCCATTGGGAGCCTGTAAAAAGAGAAAGGGGCTGATGATGAAATGCAGCGATTGTCCCCTGATAGATTGGGGACAAGGCCCCTAATCGTTCTTGATGTCATGTGGATGACCTCCCAGGATGGAGAATACAGATTCATCACCAGCAGCTATACTATCATTCACCATCCACTAAATCATGCTCGTGATGTAGTGCACAGCTTTGCCATAAATACCTGATGAAATTCCCCATCAAGCGCTATTCTCTGTAACCCGGATCTCCGCTGACGCCGCCACCCCGTTATTTATCATTCCCGACAGAACGTCTTCCGGGGCGCGGCGTCTTTTTAAAGAACACGGATGCTTAGTCAGATTTGCCGAGGAGCTGCGGGGGAGGAGGGGGATAAAGGAGTAAACAAAAAGATTAGATTAGATTAGGTGTGTGTTTGTGCGATGAAAAGGGAAGCAAGTAGTCGCTGGGCGCTATCACGTCCCCGTGGGCTCATTCTTCAGAGATAAATCGGCCCCCCGAGGACTGATGCCATCCCGCGGTGCAAACGCAGGCGGGAAAAGGATCTGACTTTCCAACCAGATTAATCGTTATCTCTGAAATTACCCATCCGGCCCGCGCTCGGGTCGGGTTACACGTGAGGAACGTCTCCCCTCAAATTCACAGATTTCCGACTTTAATTTTCACTGGCGGAGGACGACCCACTCGGGTCACACTGACATTTGCACGTTGTGACGAGAACACCGTGTCTCAAAAGGAAAACCGGAGTCGGACGTGTTTTTTTTTTAATGCTAATAGGCAGCAACCCTTGGTGTTTGGTAGCCAGGTAATCGGGATCGCGCGCTGCACTCTCCGGCTGTTAGCATATCTGAGGGCCAACGCTGTGTGCTCGACCTTGTGTTCCCTCTGATTCCACACCTGCAGAGTTCATCTGCATGCATCCGGTGCGGTCGTGCACGGCCGCGGTGCTGCTCCGTGTAACGTGACGGCGCCCTCTGCGTGGGCTGTTACGCTGCTGCATAACCTCACTTTAAAAATCACATTCCGGTAAATCCGAATTCAATTTCTGGAATCCTGAGAGGAAATATCCCGATGACACGCCGCCCCGGGATTCCACCGGCCGCCCGGTGCCCGACGCGTCGACTCCTGCGCTCATTTCTCCTTCTCATTTCCATCGTTGGCAGGAAGGTCACGCAGGAGAACCCAAATGGTTCCTGCAACCGTCCGTCAGGTTTAGAAAATCCTCGATGTGCTTTAACGCTGAGGCTAACGCGGAATCATCGTCTTTCTCTCCTGCACGTGGCCCCAGATTCCATCAGGAGACTCGGTGACTTTCACAATGTTCTCCTCTGCAACTGTGGATAGAGCTTCTTTTATTCTGGAGTTCATCCATTGCCGGGCAGCGAGAAAAGAGAGCGTTTGTGCACATTTGAGTCGGGTTTTGCTGCTCAGTGTAGGAGGAACGCTCCCTAATGATCCGCTTCTAACTTTGACTGCTCCGTCCTTGTGCTTTTAGATTCGAGTGTCGTGTTTGACACCGTCGATCAGCCCGTCCTCCTGCAACTTTGAAGCGCTTTCCAAGGTGCCATCCTTTGTCAGAAAGAAAAACATCTTTTTTTATTTCAGGGTTTTGATGAAAATATTCTGATAGCTGGAGATTTTCTCTGGCAGCAGATGGGTAAACGATGCAAATGTTGCACCTGCTAACGGAGGCCTGCAGTGGTTAGCATGCGCTAAACTGGGAGGGGCTTATGGACCACCACCTTCCGCCGGTCCAGGGAGAATCCGAGGATCCCTAATTAGTAACTGTGCTGAGCAGGAACACGAGCACGACATTGATCATCAGGGTCCCGCTCGGTCTTCCCTGACCTCTGCATCGTGTCACGGGGCCGCCCACCAAAGCACGGGCCTAATTTCTGCTCCACGTATCGCTGACCTCTGAAATATGAAGTCTCTGGTGTCGGGCGGTTCGTTAACAGCAACGCTCGCCTTTCCTCTTATTGGAAAACTGTTGCTTTTTCCGTGCTCCCTCACTCGGATCGATAAGGTCTAATGCATTGACTTGCAAAGAACTGTTGCCTGTTGCAGATCCGGAGAGGTCTGGTGCCCTGTTTATTGATCCACGGGGTGATTTACAACTCCACAGTCCTACAATGGACTTCTTTTTCATTAAGATTAAGCATTTCCATCATGTGGCAATGACGTCTGGATGAATATGGTGAACTACACCTCCTCTTTCGGAGATGGAAGCCATATATCCTGGTTCCTGAAACTGGAGCAGTGGAGCCACAGCTCACTGGCTCGGAGCTTTAACACCTGACCTGGTGTTTCTGTGCAGATGTTCCAGCAGGATCAGGCGCTGTTGTGAGCTCCGTTTCCAGGCGCACGGGTCCGCTCTGCCGCATAAACAACCCGGCTGGTGCATAAAGAAGGAAGGTGGCAGGAGGTGCAGCGGTGTGGATCGCTCTGTGTTGTAGGAGTTATTGACTGATCTGAGTTCCAGAGGATTTTCCTGCAGTTCTTTTCTTGTTTAAAATATTTCTTCTTCTTCTTACGGATCCAGTGGCAGAACGCTGCTTTGAAGCCACGTGGCCCCCACCCCACGGTCATGTGCTGTGGGGGGGTGCTAATGCAAAGCAGCTATAGTACCAATTGCTAATACATGATTCCAATCATCAGTTCATTAGAAAAGATGAACATTTGACATGGCTTTCCTTTAGAACTGTTGTTCTCCTCTGGGTCCCAGAAGCGTCCCAGTTCTGGCCTCCAGGCGTTGTGTGAGTTCTCCTCCTGCCTGCGTGGGTTTCACCTGCAGCCAGGTCGGGCAGATTGGAGACTCTAAATTAGCCCTGCTGGAAATGAATGAAATGAATGGAAAAGGGTTTGAATCCAACCAAGATCCTCAACATTCGCTGTGATGTGAGACTCGTGTAACTCATTCTGACCCTGTTTGTCCTGATAAGTCCTGCTGAACCCTCCACAGTCCTGCAGCGCCCACAAGTCATTACAGGAGCGGTAAATCAGAGAGCGGCCTTGCAGGAGGGCTGGTTGGGTGAAACCTGCCCGGTTGCCTCTTGTTTGCAATTCAGATCCCAGTTTTTGCTTCACTGGATGAAAATGACATTCTGTACACATGCACCGCATCGGCTTCTCTCTGTTTCTGTAATAAATACAGACAGGAACCACTTTCCTTGTATATGACACCAGAAAACACAAGTAAAAGACTCCAGCGCTGCATATTTAAGGAATTTATGGTAGCCAGCGGTTTTAGATATGCACACAGCATTAAATACTGAGACAAGGGACCATTAAAATATAGGTTTTTGGTATTCAAACCATCACTCTGACATGGAGGGTCTGTGTGTGTGTGTGTGTGTGTGTGGGGGGGGGGGGGTCTTACCTGCACGGCTGCTTCAGTCCACGTGTAAAATGTGATGGTATGAGGGAATGCAGGAGGAAGACTGTCTGCTGGCCGTGTTAATTTGATTTGGTATGCTCAAAATCAATACCGGCACGAACAAATACGCTGTCATTCGCTGCCTCTGAGTGGTGCCGCCATTAGAGCGATTATCTTTACAACCGAGCAGCCTGTCAAACAGACATAAAGAGCAATCAGCTGCAGACATTACTTTTAATTATCCCTCTCCATCCTTTAAAAAAAACAGAGCCAGGATTTGGCTGCACTCACAAGAATCTATCTGGCGAGGTGCTTTAGCAGGATCCCCGCTCAAACCCCGAGGACAGGACGCGTTCGCTGGACAATGTGTAGGTACAGAGTGAAGGTAAATAAATAATAAAGGGATGAAGGGAAGCCTAAGCAGACGGCTGATGAAGCTGATCAGAGGGAGGGAGCCAGGCTGGTCCTCTCTGATGCTGTCAGCAGGGTGCAGGGGTTAGCGGTGATTAAAACTGCTTTCCTTTTAGCTGTCAGCAAACAGGAACACACACATGCACGCACGCACGCGCGCACGCACGCACGCACGCGGCTATCTCTGAACTGCCTTACAAATAAACAGCTTAAGCTCTTGTGATGTGCAAAAAAAAAGATGATTTCTTTTCCCTCACTCAGCTGAGATCGACCTTTTTTGACTGGCTCTGCGTTTCTGTGTGTTTGAGTTGGAGTTGACCGCTTCCTGAGGAGGTGGAGAGGGAGTTTTAAAGTGGGGGGGGGGGGGGGGTGCTCCCCTCAGATGGCCGCTGCTGCCTCCGTTTCACCGGTGGGAGAGGAAGCGCCACAGTGGAAGGCTTCCACCCTTCCTGCCATATTTCCCCCCATGTCGCCACCTTATTGCTTCCCATCCACATCCCACATCCCAAGGTCCGACTGCCCTGGGTGGGCCATCGTTTTGCCTCTGGAGCAGAATCACAGTGCAGTTCTATTAGGATTCCGTTACACCTGAGAATGAGAAGAACCCAACTTTAAATTCATAAAACTGCATCCTGAGACCGGCTGCAAACAGACTTCAGCTCTGCAGGTTTTTAAAATCCGTATTTTATGCAGAAAAGCAGCCTTTAGTCCAGGAGTCAGATAACTAATCGTGTTCACTCTGCTGCGGCTGCCAGCGTGCTCCCGGGCAGAGGGGTAGAATGACGAGGGGTGGAATGATGATGTCGACGCGAGGGTCTCTGGGGAGGAGACGAGATGACTGAGAAGAGCTGCTGAGTGATATGATCAGGCTCTGGCTGCCGAAGCTTCTCCAGCTCCCCCTCCTCCGTCTGCACGCTCAACATCTCCTCCTGTTGGTTGTGATCTCGGTGTGTCTACGAGGGCCCTCGTTACGCGTCATCTGCATGTACGTCCTCATGTGGGGTGGGAGGGGGGGGGGGGGGGGGGGTCTGCTACACACAGGAACAAAGTAGGAATATATGGAGCTGGAAAAACAACAGCGTTCGCTGTATTCCCACGTGCACGGTGCAAATTCAGGGTCATAATGCTGAAAACAGCTGCAGCTAAGTTAAAGATTCCCTCTGCACAAGCGTTTTAAATTACCCGTCCGAATATTTAAAATTAACCGTCCGAATATTTAAAATTACCCGTCCGAATATTTAAAACATATAACACGGGGTGTTTGAATGGGCTTGACTGGAGTGGAAAAAAGATGTTAATATATTCAATGAGCTATTACCGGAGAAGTTAATAGAACTAAACTGTGCGAATTGTCACCCCTGGAAAGAAAGAAAGCCAGCACACTTAATTAAAGGAAAACTAAGGGAACGCGTTCAGATGGCAGCGTGAGATGTGCTACTGACGACCGCTGAGACGAATCCTCCGACGTTTGCAGCTACGATGGCTGGAAGTCGGCCTCCTGTTTTGCTAACGAGCGGTTGAGGAAAGACAAAAATGCTGATAAACTGCAGAATTGGGAAGGAAATGAAAGGTTGTGGAAGTGAGAAACGGGCGTGAACGAGCCCTCGGAGAGCAGGTGGAGAGAAGAGGAGGAGGAAAACAAAGATAAAGATTTTGATAAGGGTTTATTGCCCTGCCGCCCCCTCCGCTCCGTCTTCCATCACTCCTCGTCTGGAGATAAAAACCAAAATGAATTAGCTTTCAGTCGTCGGCAGAGAAAGGTGCCGTTTCTGTAATAAAGCCGCGACGTCGGTGCCGTCGGGGCAGCAGCGGGTCGTATTTCAGGAGATCGCCAGTGAAATATCAGGCCACAGAGGAGCACTGCGATCCAAAAGAGCCTCACCGGCACCGCTAACCTGCAGCATCAACAGGTTGTCAGATCAGAAAACACGCTAGCACCACAGAGAAGAGCAGCTAAAGGAACACACACGCACATATGCTCCCACATCCCTTCAGGGACATATGTATGCCCCCCCCCCCCTCCCCGTGGCTGCACCAAGCTCAGCTCCACATATGGTCATTGTTCATAACCCCCCCCTCCCCCCACTACACCCCTCCACTCAGTGTGGAGCGTTCGCTTCAGCTTTAAATCCGTCGGACCACAGCCAAAAGTTGGAGTGGGCCCCCGTTGTGACCCCCCTGCCTGGAGGAAATGACACAGGTTTTGGGCTTAGGCAGCTTGCACCTTGGAGTAATTACCTTTTATGTCCAGATTTGACTGAAATGGTCTTCCTGACTCACCCCCCCCCCCCATCATCTCCAGGTAATTGAGCTGCCGATAACGCTCAGCGGACTCCATTCAAACACTCATTCCACCAGTTAAAGTCAAATAATCAATTAAAGCCATGATCAGAACCTGAAATATTAATCTCCGTGTTTCCAGGGGCCGTATTCGGCTAACTACAGGATAATGATATATTGCAGGCAATATTACAGCCCCCACGGGAGCTCTTCAGCCCCCCCCACCCCCACCCTTCCCCGCCTTTGACTCCAGCGCTGTGGTGTTTATGGCACAATCTGCTAAACAGTATTACAGCGCTCACATTTGAAATGATCTCCACTACAAACATTAGAACCTATAAACAGGTTTTACGACGCCGTTAGCTACTCTGCTGATATCCTGATGCCGGGCAAGCGAGAGAGATAAAAGCAGGCCTGTAAAAGAAGGAAGGGGGGGGGGGGACTGGAAGAATCCCCCAGCCTGTGCTATAGTGGTGATTAGATGGCCGTGTTCCTCTTTATCAGGATCGACAGGACACATCTGTAGAGGGGAGCTGGGAGCGAGAGAGGACCGCGTGTGAATATTTAAGCAGGTACACGGAACATCTGGTCACCTGGACGGACGTCCTGGTGAATAAACAGTCGGCTGAGGTCGTTGTAACTTAGGAGAGGACGATAATCAAACCAGGCCTCTTAGATAAAATAACAGTCTTGAAGGAGTCGGTGAGGATCTGACTGATTGATGTTAGCTCATCGCTGCATTGCTTTGCTAGCGCCTATGCTAATTTTACCGCATTCCTCGCGTCCCTGACGGCTGAGCGACCTGATGCTCGGAGCGCACGTGGCGCTCCGCAGCGGGCGACCGTGTTTATCTGGCTGGGGTTTTTCTCGCGAGCGCTGATGCGTTCAATCACCGCATGAAATCAGCCGCAGCGTTCCTCGTCATTAACCTCCAGCTGCTCCTTCACACACGTGCCGAGAAGAAAAAAAAAAAACAAGTTGTGTGGCCCCCACCCGTCCACACACCACCTTCCCTGCCTCCCTTTTCAGACCAACACACCTCTGTCCTTGAGCGGCCTTAATTATCTGGTGTTTGATGTCTCTCTCATCCGCCCGATCCTTCCCAGGTTCTTTAGCCGCCCCGCGCTGTCTTGACCACGATGCTGCGCCGCTGCTCCGGCTGTGATGAGGCAGTAATGCTCATTAAAAGGAGACTCTGGAGGAACTGGCCCCCGGTGCCTGTCTCATGCCCTATATTTCCCCCCAGTGCTGAAAGAGTTGAAAATTCCCTTTATCGGCACTGTGTGTGGGGGGCAATGTGCCGCTACCTCCCTTTGATTTTCACTCTCCATGTTTTTGTTCTGCGCTTCTCCTCATTCAGAGTAACAAAGCTACTGTTAGCGCGGTGATCAGCCAGTCAGCACTTTGGCCAAACTTTTAGCACTCTGGATTGGACTGGCTGGATTGGCGCTTTTAGCCGAGCACAACAAAAGTAGACAAGTGCCCACGAGGCAGAAATCCATCCCCCCCCATCTTAGATATTCAACGTTAGCGGTCGGGTTTCCGGAGCTTTTGGACAAGATCATTTACCACCATCCTTTGTGTTTTAGCAACTCTAGATCCGCCCTGACCTGTCTCATCCAATTAGCTTAATTGGAGGAATAATCCAGTTATCCGTCGAGCACGGCACTCTCCCACCTGCAGGGGTCACGCCGGTGTTAACCTTCACCTTGACGGGAAGACGCCAAGAAGGAGGAAGAATCCAAATGCGAAATAAAGTTTGATTAAAGTGTATTTCTGCGTAATGGCACGACAGAGGAGTCGGCTCACGTGGTCGTCTCATCCCGGGGGGGAGTAGAAACGTTCCCATTCCCCTCCTGAACTGTTTGGATGACACCGCACTGAATTCTGTTTCCTGTAATACTTGGGCAGCCGATGGCGTGGGTGTGCCTGGCCATGAATTATAGATCTGTTGTTGGCCCAGAGTGTGTGGATATGAACCCAGCATGCCGGGGCCAGATAAGGCCAGATTTATACCTTTAGCTGCCAGGCACACGCTCAGGGAGCCAGCTCGCAAATTAAATGGAAATCAAGTACGAGGGAGCTAATAAAACAGCAGAAGCCGCCTCGCAGCTCACTGAGACCTCTCAGCGTTGGGTGCACGTGAGACGGGAAGCAGGCTAGAGGAACGCTGTTGCTCCCCATCCACAATATCATCTTTGCGTGACTCCACCGCAGAGAGACAAAATTAGAGGATCTCTCATTAATCTCCATCGTGTTCTGACCGACCCGTCATGGTTCCTTCTGGGATATTTAAAAAGTTCACCTGTGACGGCTGATAAATGTTCTACATCTCCCCATTAGCGTCTGCGTTAAAATGTGGTTCTGACCCTGGAAATAATGACTTCTGCTGAGGTCTGGCCGCAGAAACAGGCCGGAACAAGTATGTCTGGATTTATGGGTTTGACCTATGACCTCTGCTTCCTTGAGTGGTTTGGGGTGATGAGGACAAAAAAAAATGAATTCATTTATAAGTAATCTGCTAAACTAGCAGAGATTTAACATTTCCTTTTAAAAATACTGGGAAAAAAACTTGGAAACCAGAGAAAAAGGTCAGGAAACCACAGGTGGAGAGGCTGGAGCGCAGGTCGCCAGGGTCGTCCACTGCACGCCTGATGAAAAAGCCCCTGCTAATATTCATCTTACAGTAATATTAGCACAACATCCCTCTCGTGTGAATCGTCTGAACGGACCAACGGTTCTTTTAACGAGACGCTGATTATGTAAGAACCTCGCAGAATTTATCTTCGGGCCTGGAAGAATTTTTTAAGAAGCTTCAGTCTGGATGGATCCTCGCCCCACATAAGCCTGGCTCAGCCTTCCAGTTCCTGGACGGAGATCTGAGGGAAGCGTGGTGTGCCCCCGGAGGTCCTGGCACGGGCATATTTGTTGCTGTTGTTGTTAATTAATTACCTCCCTGAAGTCTGACTGGGCAGCCCGCTCTGAAATAGCACCCAACGCCGCGTGTTCCCGTTTTCGGCTACACTCTGCTCCCAACGTCCGGCCCCGAGGAGCAGCATCGGTTTCACCGCGTCATGAATCATGTGTGCTTCTGGAGCCCGTTTCTTCTGGAGTTAATAATAAAACGACGGTCGAACGCCTCATCGAGATGCGTTAAAATATTGAAGGGAGGTAACCGCCGTCTCGGGAGCGGAAGAAGTGGGAAGACAGCATGAATTATTCATAAATCCGAGCCTGTGTATAAAATTAACTGACTCCAGAGGGTTCAGAGGACTTTTTTTAAAGAGGTTTTGACCAAAATCTGAAAAGTCCACATTCGAGTCTCTCTCACCGTGAAAATAACAGTCGCCGCTTTGATTAGGCAACAGTTGGTTTATAGGAAAAATGACAGGATGAAGCTAACAAAGCAGGGTTTTATTTGTTCTTTAATCCTGTGAGCAACAGATGATGCCACATACGGAGGCCAGCGGGTTCAGCGCGTCCAGCTGGCTGCTAATTAACGCAGGTTAATCAGAAGGTTCGTTTGAAACCGCAGAAACGGAGAGTGGATGACGAATGGTGTGAAGTTGGACATTTAATGACGTCTCCACACGAGGAACTTGAAAAGTTCTCTAACGCGCAAGCTGTGGAGTTCTGAGAAACAATAGAAGGACGGCGGGAACAACAGCTGCAGGAAGGAAAGAGGCAACAGCTGGAGGACGTCAAAAGTTCTTTAACAAGGAGCAGAGCTGGGGGAGTGCGAGAGGGAAGGGGCAATAAAGCGAGAGAAATACGAGGCGAAGGGTAAAGAGCTGAAACAGAGGAATGACTGATGGTTTGGACATGAAAGGAGATGTTTAAGGCAAAGAGCTTCAGAAGAACCCATCAATTCATAAGGGGCTGCCCTGCGTCCTTGGAAGTCTCTACTTCAGGACAGGAAAGGGAGGCCTCACGTCTCTGCTCCATTTCCTGATTGTCCTGATGTTCCTCACCTGTTCCTCCTCACCTGAGGCTCGTTGTGAAAGCTCTTCCTTCCTGGTGGAGCTGCAGATGCTGGGTGGTTCCTGGGGGCGCTCGTGCTTGCAGCCTTGTTTGTTGGTATTGACTTCCCAGTATCTTGAACCCCCGATGGCGACCCTTCAGCTGGTCACTTTTGAATTCGGCACCTTGATTTGTGAATCAAATCGTTGATCTCAACCTGCTTCTGGGGCCATTTGGGCTGAGATCTCATGTCCATTACGGATCTTAACAGTCTCATGAGCATTTGGAGGACTGGTGGCAGCTGTTGCTTCTCTAGGATTCTAGTTTAAGAGGGATTTCGTCAAAAAGTTGTAGAAAAGTAAATAAATGGAGGGGATCTGACCAAACGACTCCAGGTCAGACGTCACCATGGGGAGATTTAACGGTTCCGTATCTGGACCAACCAGTGGTTGTGACACCACTGTGGTGTTTTATTCACCAGTCTGACAGGTGGAAGAGCTCCTGCATGAGCGGCCAGGATGGGACGGACTCTTACACACATGAGGCCAACGAGCCGCTCGTACCATCTCATTAGTCTTTCAATGGCGCCGCTGAAAGCTCATCTGCGTTATCGTCCTTGGCGGAGGAGAGAATTCCCTACCTCCACTTCACACTTATAAACCAAGATGTGGACGTGGAGTGTTCTTAAAAGATATTTTCACAGTTGTGCTTTTATTTCTTTCTGTAGAGTACCATAGAAATACCTCCTGTTCACACCTCCGTCAGCGTTTATCCAGGTCCATTTGGCAGCAGGACAGATGTTCTTTGGGACAGAAAACATTGTTGTGGGGGAATAAATCAATGAATGAGTCAACACGCTTTGTCAAAATAGGCTGTAGGAGCTAGGAACTGTCCTTAAAACCGTCGCTCTGACCGGCTCAAACGGACATCACAGCCTGGAGATGGTGGCTCGCCTTCGCTCCCGCCTCGTCTCAACCTTGGTTTGTTTTTCCCAGGTTAACCACGATCATCAGCAAACACTCTGGCTTTGACATCAAATGAAAAAAGACGGATCAGAGTTTGCATCTTCAGCTTTTCTGTCCGATTCTGCCGTCTCGGCGTGACTTTTCCCGCCAAAATACCTCCGCAAACTCCCTGTCAATAACCGCGAGTTCACCCAGAGTTGAGGGCCTTTAATGTGTTCATTATTTAAAAAGATATTGCGTACAAAATGACCTCATTGCCAGGTTCAAAGGCAGAGCAGGGTGATTTAAAGGCTGGATTGTGATTGGCTGAAGTGGGTAATAACGCACCTGGTCAATGATTGACACGGGGTCGTCCGTAGATACAAGGTGAGTGGGCGGGTCAGGGTAACGACTGAACCTTGACATCAACACTCGGCACGAATCCGCCGCTTTTCTCCCCTCGCAGCCGCGGGTGTGTTGGCTAATGTGCTGCAGCATCATGTCAGCGCGAGGGTGTGGGAGGAAAATGGCTGCGGGTCATTTCAGCTTTCACGAGACAAAATACGGAGCGAGCCTTTTATTTTTTGAACCCTCAGATGACGATTTTGATAAGAGCCGTTCTGTGGGAGTACGATAACGGCGGCGAGGCAATTAATTTGAACCTAAAGCGTTCTGCTCTGCCCTCGTCGGTGGTGAAATAACTTCACCGATATTGATGTGAACAGTCTCACCTTTCGTTGCATTTTTCTGTTCCTTTTCCTTCGTTATTCCACTTGACGAGATGACGCGCTGAACTCCAGCCTGTTTCTGTGATCCGCAAACGTCCGAGAGAGAAGAAAGAAGCAGGAAGACACCCCTGTGTGTGTGTGTGTGTGTGTGTGCGTGTCTGTGCGTGTGTGTGTGTGTGTGTGTGTGTGTGTTGGTCCTGAGTAAACTCGCTCATTAATAAAATATTCTCTTTGCTGATGGGACTTCAGAGGCCTTTTCAATTAGCATTTTCCTCTAAAATGGGAAAATGACAACTTCCACCAAGGTTGCTGCGCGGTAGAGTGCGAGAAGCAAAGCTTCGTGGGAAAAAAGCCAAACTTTTTTTCTTTTTTTTTTTACAGTCTGTGGGCGGTAAAGCGGATCCGTTCATCAGAAGGATCACAATTGCAACCTAAAACTGCCTGTATGCAGCCCACGAGCCACTGACTCATCCCATGTGGGATGAACCGAACATCAAATGGCGGCGTAGATCAGAAGAGGTAAGCAACGGCTCCAGGTCCTGCGCGGGGAGTTTTTAATGCGCCGCATTTAACACAATGCGACAAATGAAGTGCAAGTCGAAGATTTTAATTTAAAGAGTGCGCAGAATGGCGCAACAGCGCGGCGCTCGTTATTTATGTGTCCGAGGTGGCTTCGGCGGCGCTGACAGCGGTGGATTCAGGATAGGCCCGCGGTTCCACGTGAGATGGGGAGAGACTGATGAGGGAGGGACCAAGCCGGGCAATTAATGTCCTGATTCAGAGGCATTGGGAGGATCTACCAGAGAGCCAGCTGGAGGCTGCAGCGCTTAAGGAAAATAAACGACTTCAGTGATTACCGTCGCACTGATGTTGCTCTCTCAGCGACCAGGACGGACTGTCAGGCTAGCTCTGCAGCTAACGGGAACACCGAAGCTCCTTTCGTGTTCCGCCTTCTCTGTTAATGGGCTGCGTCAAGCTGATGGGTTTTAAAGAAAGGACGGAAATGAGCTAAATGGCTCGACTTTCCACTTATCGAAGATGGAAGAGGAGCTGAGTTCCTTTGCGTCCCGGTAACCGCCAATCATTCCTGATCCAGGGGGTCAGACACCACACACACTCACAAGGGGCAATTTAGGGTCTCAAGTCAACCTCAAGTGGGTGTTTGATGTTTTAACATCCGAGGATGAGAAGTTTGATATCTGAACCTGAAAGGTTTACATGAGAACCGGACGCCTTAGCGCGCGTCAATCTTAGCATTAGCATAAACGCAGGCATCTGAACATTTGTAATTATTGATGGCACGGAGGGAAGACAAAAACAACCTTTGTTACATTTACCGAGAACATAAAAATCGATCCTTCAGTCTCTTCAAAAATGTCCTCTGAAGATCAGACAAAGTTCAAAGCCCGGATTCTTTTGGACGTGTGCTGGGTGGGAAACGGGCGTCGCGGAATCAAAAGGCCAGATGAAAAAAACACCTTACAGCAAACATGAAATCCACTTCTGGGACTCTTATATTTCTTCTGCTGCACTTTCGGAATGTGTTTGGAAAGCAATTCGCCCAAATAAATAATTCAGGGCACTCCAATATGATGTATGTTATCAATAGTTTAGTTGAGGAGATACGCACTCGGCTCCAAAGAAATGGTCGATTTTTAAAAGGGAAAAAAACATTTTCAGCAGCAGATTAAAAAGAAGTGTTGTCCTTGCAAATTTCTATAAGCTTTAATCGCGTTAGCAATATAGGCGTCTGCCTAGCTAGACATTATTGCAGTGTTTCTACAATTTTTTACTACACCTGGGAGACCCCAGATGATCCACGGAGGAGCAGAGCTGGGGGGTAATTATGGTTAATTATGGATGGTGACGCCGGCGTTTTAAGACTCATGATGGCCCAGGTGCTCCCAATGACATCATCAAGCCCCGCCCACTGTCATACGTGCTAGGATGCACATAAAGGAAGAAAGCAAGTGGCATTCACTCACGTCATGGTCATCCATTTAAGTGCAACTCCCTTTTTACCTGTTATTTTAAAAGAAAACAAGGACGAGCCACTTTAGACGGCTATGTTCAACTTCAAATGGTTTCCTTGACAACCATTAGTCGCGCTGCTTTGGGCTTTGCTGAGTTTTTCTCTTTTGTCAGTTGTGTTTGGAGGAAAGCGGTTGGAGCGTTGCTCGGGAGCGTGGCCGTGGTTGTGGGGCAGGTGCCACCATAACCGGGCGCTTTGTCATGCCAGCGGCCGTTAGCGCATAAATACCCACCGCGATTAGCGGTTAGGGATGTGTTGGAGGATGAGCAAAAGTTTCCCTTCCTGATTAAGCAGCTGTGAGTCTGTCAGTGTGTGAAACAATGGATTTGACCTTTGAGCAACAAAAGGAAATATTAATTACACAGTTAAAAGACGATGAACGTATTAAGTAGCCGAGATCGACGAACAATTAATGGCTGAGAGGTTTGAGAAGGAGCAGCTGATGAAAAGTGAAAAGCTCGCATCGGACTCTTCTGTGGGGCTCGAAGGATTTTTGGTCCTTTCGGTTCTTCCTGGTCGTGTGGAAGAAGAGTTTGATGTTGGGTCATTTGCCGGCTGCTGCCTAAATTTAATGAGCGCCATCCGGAACATTTTTTCCTCTTTGTTTGAGCTGAGGCGAGGACGCGGCCGGAGACGGCGAGCGTGTTAATTTTGCAGTGTGCATTAGCGGGCAGAGCGCAGGAAGCCCGACCGGTGCTCTTTTACCAACAGCCAAAGCTGGGAGTTCGTTAGTTTTGGGGAGAAAGCTGTTCAGAAGGTTTAGGAGTTTGTCCCGGAGGCTTTCATTTCTGGACCTGGAGAAAAGCTGAGCAGCCAGATGGAATTTGCTCAGGTCCTGACCCAGCACTTTATACGCTGGTGTTCCTCGTTAGATGTAAATAGCTGTCAGGACTCACGATGGACTCTACAGCGGACAGTATAGCTACCCACATCGCCGAGCAGGAGGCACGAGGGTGCGTCCGGTGGAAGATGTTGCATGTTCTCCCATGGCAACGAGGAGGAGGAGGAGGCGATGCCATTTCTTGGGCTAGTGGGTTCAGTCCGGAGGTTTTGTAAAAAATTTCTCCGGTGAACCATTTAAGGTCAAAAGAAAACAAGGACATGTCACGCATGTTCAACTTCAAATGGTTTCCTTGACGACCATTAGTTGTTCTTTTTAGCTGTTTGTTTACTGGCACCGCCAGGAAGAAAGTCGAACAAATACGCTGGCTAGAAGGCGAAATTCGCTCTGAATTGGCCTGATCTCTGCACCGTTGGGTTAAATCTCTGAAGCTGCCGTCATGTGAGGTCCTCTCCCGACGGGTGGATCCGCCAGACAAGTGGCCTCTCGGTGCACCAAATGCTCAGCAAACATGCACTTCTGCTGCCAAATTCTCTTCTTTAACACCTCATTTCACAGGATAAAAGACACCTGATGGAGCTCAATGTCTTCAAACGCGAGGTGGCGCCCCTCTGACTACATCGCTGTCTTTCTTTTATGCCACTCTTGAAGGACAGCTTAGGAAATCTAATATCTAATGGTAAAAAGAAGAACTGGTCCAGATATTATTGCCCCTGTGAGCGCAGCGAGAACCAGCTGAGAGCGATTTTCAGCTCAGGATTTTAGAAATCCAACACAGATGCACCCACCAGCGTGTTTCCATTAACTTGTCCACCCTCCGCTTTTGACATGAGGAATGATGGGCAATAGGTTACGGAGAGAAACAGACAGCAGGAGAAAGGAACAAGATCAGGATCCAGCTCGGGTTCCTTTCGCTTCACAAACTACAGGAATTAAGGTCAGGCGCTGTTCCGTGGCTGCCGTGATTAATGTCAACGCGCCTCATAATTCACTGCTGTCAGGTGGCTGTTTTGAAAGAAGACGATAAAGCGAGCGGTTTCCACTGATCTCACCGTGTTCCGAATGTTCTGCATTTGAAAAGGCCTCCATTACCACTCAGGGACTGGTTTCTTCCTGCAATAAGCTGCGTTTTTTTAAAGAAAAGTGAAGAAAATTGCTCCGCATATATTTGCAAACCAAGTGAACTGAGGCAAGTTTGTGGAAACTGGCAGTTTCCAGCATCAATATAATCCAAATAACAAAAAATAGCAACTATGTCGAAAGCATCAACCCAACGAAACCACCTGGCCTGTAGTACCCCGCAGTGCCTCAAGAGGCAGCATCTACCATCACCAAATTTGAAGACCCGCTGGGCTTTGCACTTGAGTTGAAGGTGAAACTTTAAGATGTAGACTTTTTTTTTTTTTTAAATTTAAACGTATTCTGAAGACAAAATTAAAGGTTTCAGAAGCCAATGCAGCAGGTCGCTACTGGAAAACCTCAGGTGTATCTCCGGAAAGTTCTGGGAGTTTCATGTTGGTTCACAAAGGTTTTTTTTTTTTAGTATATCTGGTCGGATGAACAATGTGGGGAAATTTTGATCGAGGAAAACTGAATAAATTATAAACTGAGGAGATGAGTAACGGCAACATGTGAGAGTGGATCTTGTTAAACTCTTGCTTGACTGGAAAGTCAGTTACCTCGTTACTGAGGTAGACGCTGCCGTGTGTTGCCTACAGCTCTTCATTAGAGAGTTACTTCCACTTGCTTTTGTTCGCCTTTGCAAAAAACTTAACAGTCAGAAATTACGGAAGTCTTCGCTGCGAGGTATAAAGGTGTTCGCTGGATTATGCATCATTTACTGCGAATCCCCGGTGCCTCGTTAGCCAACCTGGCTCTGTGGTGGAGCAGGACAGCTGGCTGGCTAACCGAGGAGCAACCGCAGCACGAACTATTGAGTTTCTATTGAATTTTAAAGCTAGCCGAGCTGTTATTACGTTGTTGCTTCCAGGTATGGTCGTACGTGTCGCTCTAGCTCCAGATCAATGACCTTTTCAGCGGCGCCCACGCTTTCCTGGATCTTGCTAATGCTAACTGTCCGGCGTGTCCGGACATCGTACATCACACGTAACATCAGACTGTTTATTTGCACGCACCTTAAGGTCATCACTCCGAGCGCTAAGGTGACAAACATCTGGGCCGAGCGGAGGCAAAGGTTAATGTGACAGACGTTCAAAGGTTTTAGGGAGAAAGTTAAATGTCAGATGAAGTGTTACATCTCCCGTGACGGGCCGCGTCAGGCCCAGGCTGAGCTACTAAAAATATGCAGATGTGACAGGGCCCCTCATGGGGGTGGGGGTGGGGGTGGGGGTGGGGGTGGGGGTGGTCACTCAGTCTAACCCATAAATAAATGAACACATCAATGAACGAATGAAGGGAAATCAGAGGAGACGTGCTTCATGATTTCGGAACGAAAAGCAACCTCAGACGGGATTATTTTATTTAAACCGCCCACGTTTCCCCTTTGCTTTGCGGGGGGTGGGAAGGGGGGGGGGGGGGGGGGGTCCCTGACTGCACGGCATCAACCCGGACAAAATCAGCCTGACAGCAGTCTCGTCCATGAGAACGTCTCGATGTCACTGTGATAAGTAGCCGCTGAGACAGGCCGTCCTCCGTGTGCATGCGCACCCTCACAGACGTAGAGTTTTCCACCCGGGGGGGGGGGGGGTCGACATATCAAAGGCTCCTCAAGGATGTCGGCGCGAAAGCCTTGAATTATTCAACGTAAACTGGCTGGAGAGTGTAGACGAGTGATCGACACATTGGAAACTCTTTTAAAAGATCTGCATTTTCAAACGTTTCCACACAAATAACATGACAGCAAGTCCAGGCTAGCAACCACTCCCAGACCAACAGGCGGGGGAACAGACGACAAGAATCCACGCTGACTTCCAGGAAATTAGAAATGGATGTGTTAGATTGTCCAGAGGCTCCAAACTGCTTCCTGATATAGATAAGGAGAACCTGTGAATGTGCTGTCAGACTGACCATCAGCAGGAACGGAACGAGCACCAATATGTGCTGATGCGTTATAAAGCCGGAAAATCAGCGTTTACTTCCTGTAATAGCTTTTGACAAGACCACACCTCGGGTTTCCTGTGCATGTGCGTGTGTGACACGGCGCCTGTGTGAAACTCACTTCACGCAAGCCTGCTTCAGTTTAAGAAACGATGGCAGCTTTTCACTCCATTCAAAGGGAAGCCGAACCAGTTCTAATGAACAATAAGCTAAAGCTATTAGCGGCTGGAGCTGACAGGACAAAAGTGGGTCTAATTGGAGCCGGACTGTGTTGCCGTGTGCTCCAGTATGCACAATTAAGCTATCCTCAGATCTGAGCGTGACTGCCAGAGTGTGTGTGCGCGAGCAGCTGGAGATATTTGCTGCGTTACGCCGGAAATATATAAATAAATCATAATATTGACAAACCCACACACTTGCAAATTAGATGCGAAAAATCACACCGGCGGGGGAAAAATCAATTTGATGGCAGCCGGTTTGATTATTTACTTTGCTCCGCAGTGTCATTAGGAGGCTAATTCACTCATACAAATGCAGTCATTTGAAGACAATGTTTGCTGTTGGTCCATCTTTGGAGCCGGAATACCGATATTCTGCCACTCCAGTTACAAGATCTCGACTTTACTCTATGTGTCACAGCCCCATTCCCCCAGTTCCCTCCTGTCCCGGTAATTTTCCACTCCACCTGCCAGCCACGCCCACCCCGTCAGCTCAACGCCACTCACCTGCCAGCACAGCTGCAGCCGATTCCCAATCAGCCCGGTTTATCAGCCCCCCTGCACTGTCCGTCTTTGCCAGATAGTTCTTCTGCGTCGATGCGAGACTTTCCAGCGTTATTTCCCTGCCTGTTACCGACCCTGCCTGCCTTCTTTCTGCCTGCCTTGCCTGTTCCCCGGACAACCTACCTGCTTTCTGCCCCTGACCACGACTTCTGCCCCAGCGTTTCTGGTTCCTGCCCACTCGCCTGGTCTTGACTTCTCCGCGTGGCCCCGACTTCGCTGCTGCTCATCCCCAGTCTGCTCCGCTACATCGTCGGCCTCAACTCCTGTAAGCCCCGTTCTGTCACTCCTGCCCGCTGTAGACGGGACTGTACGGTTCCGAGGATTTACATCCTCCCCCCTCGGTTCCGCACTCCTACTCTGCTTGACCCACTCCCCGAGCCTGAAACCCATAGACTTTGTCTGGGCCCTGGGCCTGAGGAACAGACTGTTTCCTGTGCTTCCTTGTCTGCCTGAGTTGCTGTTTGCCCGTGTGCTAATAAAGGTCATTACCACGGTCCAGTTTTCCAGAGTGCTGCTTTTGGGTCCTAATTGCACCTGTCACATTATGAATATATTTGCACATCAGCAGCCGCTTTGGCGACCGTCCACGTACTTGGTGGAAAATCGGTGTCCTAAACAGCCATTTCACAGTGTGTGTTGTCTCGGTACCAGTGATCCAGAGACGCCGCTGACTGGGAGACTCGTGTCGCCCGGCAGAAATCAGGTTAAACAAGCCTCTGGACAGGAGTTGCCCAAATTTCCCCGCTCGGTAATCTCATCCACTCCTCCCAGACAGCGCCAGTGGCTTCTGCTAATCTCAAATAACATCCAGTTTCTCTGAGAGGGCAGACCTTCCTCCACCCCCCCACATCTGTTCTGCTGAGAGGAATCCTGTCCTGGGGAGGGCATCCAAAGCGGCCTCACGTGACAGGAAGAGCGCAGGAGCTTACCTTTGTCTTTAATATTCATTATAGTCTGATGTATGCTAACCAAAAGTGGTGGCAGTCCAATTCAGGTTGATTTACTTCCTCGCCTTCTCCAATTTAAGGTGACCGATATGAGAACATCTCTCCGTGGTTATGGTCTGGACGGCTGTATCCTCACCTGGTCGAGAGCATCTGATCCAGGCTGGACTTTAGAGTCAAGTGTTGAATATAAATATCGTAAACCCTCAACGAAAGCAAGATGGAAACCTGCACTAAAGGACCGGCGACACGTTGAGACGGCAGAGAAAAGAAATTAGCTCAGGAGTTTTGAAGCGGGTCGCCTCCACCACTGAGGCCCGGTCTTACCTGTGTATTCATTAAGATTAAGATGGACTTTATTCATCCCCGTGGGGAAATTGAGTTATAGTAGCAGCGTATGCAGAGTAAAGAGACAGAAAAAAAATAAATACAGATAAGATTAGAGTGTTATAAGCATATATACATACAGCATATATTATAAGCATATATATAATATATACATAATACAATATATACATATTATAAGCATTATAAGCATATATACATAAATATAGAATAAATTAGAAATAAAATTACAGCATAAACATTACACAATTATTGTTGAGTTGGTTTGAGTGAATTATAGAGTTTAATGGCGGACGGCAGGAATGACTTCCTGTCCCGTTCCTTAGAGCAGCGAGGCTGCAGGAGTCTGTTGCTGAAGCTGCTCCTCAGTTTGTCCACTGTGTTATGGAGGGGGTGGGAGGGACTGTCCATGATTGTCCGCAGTTTCAACACCATCCTGTCCCTCACCACCTCGTCCAAGTTATCAAGTCTACAGCCAACAACAGACCCTGCCTTTTTGATGAGTTTGTTGAGTCTGTTGGCATCCTTTGCTTTAATGCCTGCTCCCCAGCACACCGCAGCAAAGAAGATGGTACTAGCCATGACAGACTGGTAGAACATGTGGAGCATCCTGCTGCAAACACTGAAGGACCTGAGTCTCCTGAGGAAATAGAGTCTGCTCATGGCCTTCTTGTAAACAGCATCGGTGTTTGTGGACCACTCCAGTTTATTGTCCAGCTTCATGGGAGATGCTGCAAAATATCTCCTTTCTTCTCCTCCACAGAGGGGGAGAAAAAGAATGAAACTAGTATAACTGTTGCACTTTGATCCAGGCTCATTATGGGAACCATCCTCTCGGTCTCATCTGAGCTCCAGGACGGTAATACGCTACAGCGCTACTAATCTAGCTAGCAGGCTAATGATTAGGCCGGTCCTTTGAGCTGTCTGCTCGGATCAGAGATTCAGCACATTCCTTCTGACCACACTGATGTGGAGATCAAGGATGATAGATTTGCATTCGAGCTCGGATGAGAATTAGCTGGAAGGAAAAACCCGAATCTGTCAGAGGAAAAGTGTAACTGAAGGTTTAATGCGGTAATACGAGCGTGCGGGACATGTCTACCCGAGCGTGGTGACAAAGACGAGTTTATTCTGACACATGGACACAAATAAAACTGCTGATTAAAGGCTGTTGCAGCCTCCCACGAGTATCTGAGTCTCCTCTCTCCTTCATTGATCCAGAGACGGCTTCACTTCACTTTTTTCGCACTTTTATTCCCTAAACAAAAACCATCTCCTCCGGCTCTGTAAAAGATGTTCTTTAGTAAACAGGCTCCAAGGTCCGGGACAAAAACACCGCGATTCATGATCAGACCTTCCGGAACAGTTCAGGTTGATGCATCAACCAACCTTTTTGATGTTCAAACATTCAGCCAGAATCGCCTCCTGTAGGGAAGCGTGTCCCAGTAACAGCCGTTCATGCTCAGCCAATCCCCCCCCACACACACACGCACGTGGTCAATCACTGGTGCACTTCCAGCACTGTCACATCCGACTCTGGCTCTGCATCCAGGTGTGTCAATCAGGCGGATTGGGGGTTGATGTGGCTTCATCTGCTCGGTATTCATGCAGCCGCCTCTCCAGACAGCAGAGGATCTGATTGCCAGACATCCCTCACAGCTGAAAGCCGGCAGCGGATTCGGCATCGCGGCCCGACTGTCTGCCAGCTCTCAACATTCCATCTATCGCTACTTCAACGCCTGATTTTCCCCGAGCTCGGTTCCAGCTTACACGTGTAGCGCCTTCGCCGCTATCCTGGCTGAAGACAGCGAGCTAATCTTTTGTTCAATCATCATGGAGACAAAAAACGGAGACAGACGGTGCAGGTGAGGGGGGGGGATTCTGTAACCCCCCCCCCCCCCCGCCCCATCGCCACCACCAAAAAAGGACCTGGCAGAACATCAGACGCCATTATTGTTATTACACACAAATCCATCTGTTGTTCCACGTCTCTACCTGCTCAGTTAAGCCGCAGGAGATGCTCGGGAGCGTTGGGCGTTATTCCGCTGCTTTGTTTGGGTTTTCCTAGCGCCACATTGGCATTCATGCGGATATTTGTGGGAGCACCATCCAGCACCTATGCGGGGAGTGGTCGGAACGGTGCAGCGAAGGTCTGAGTAGCGGGACGTTCAAGACGCCAGTCCGGGACAGTAGCCGCTGTGTGTCCCGGTTGCCTCCGTGTAGTTGAGCTCTGTCATCAAGACGTCTGCTGTCAGGAGAGTCGGAATGCCTTCGCGGGAATCAGTGCGCTCCTCTCCCACCTCTCCGGGCCGCTCCGATAAGGAGGAGAAACGCCCTGTCATAGTTATTCATGACCAGCTTTTCAATTCTTCTCCCATCAGTCGGCCACAGATGCTCAGCATGTACCGTCCACATCCCCATCCACGTCCACGTCCCCGTCCACGTCCATGTCCACCCTTAACATGTCTTCCTCTTATTCTTCCCTGTCTGTGTGTGTGTGTTGTTGCATTTGCTTCGTATTTAGCACCAAGATACTCACTGCAGCAGCGAAGTGAGGACACGTTGGCCCTACGTGGCGTGTGTGTGTGTGTGTGTGTGTGTGTGTGTGTGTGTGTGTGTGTGATAGAGGTTGATAGTCCCCTCAGTCATTTTATCTTTTTTGTAGGACAAAATGAGGGAAGATGAGGCAAATTGAAAAAGTGCACGAAACAGGGAGGAATTAGGAAACAGAAAAATGTCAGGAAATTGAAAACAAAGTGATTGAAAGTAGAGGGTGACCAGACGAGAGGCCGCGGAGCAGCCCTGGAGAGGTCATGTTCTAAAACACAGCTGGACCTTCTGGGCCGGCGGAGGAAGCACAAACACGTGGACGGTTCTGGTGTTACGTCACTCACGGGTAACCACCAAACAGTTAGCTTAACTAGCTCGTACATGGAAACAGCAAAGATTTGTTTTTATTGGCAGTTTATTATTGCAAAATTAGAATTATTTAAGGCATTAATGAGCTTCAGCATTAGCGGTTCTTGAGGAACCACGTAAAACTGGATGGATCCTCATTATAATACGATAAATTCCCGTCATTCGGGCTAATTCCCTGCAAAATTTGCACCCTCTTCCACCCCTGCAGTCACATTATTTTCAAAGTTCGTCCTTGGCCGGTGGTCACTTACCTTCGGGGTGGGGGGGTTGGGGTGGGGAAGGGGGTCTATTTATTTCATGGCAGAACTCTGCAGCCAGATTGGAGTGTGTGTCAGGAGCACTTGAATAATGTAATCCCAAACTGCTGCGCTAAAGTGCTGCACTCACAATGATTAGCGGAACGTGCTGAAACGGCTCCGTGTGATTATACACAGCAAACAGCCTTTTTCAGCCGCCGTGCTTGTAAATCTTGGCGCCGCGGCGAGCGCGGGCCTCGTGACCTGCCGCCACGACAGCTGGACGGAGCTGACGTCACATTCCGACTCCTCCAACGTGGCGTTTTGCTCCTCTCGGCCGCAGTGGGGGCTGATTCTCCCGCTCTTTAACCCCCCCTCCCCTCTCCCCTGGAGTTTGAATTGGATGCGCTCTCTTTCTGGGGCCACTGTTTAATTTCCTGTAACGTAATAAACAGCCAATTTATTACAGCCGGCAGAGCGCGGCCTTCCTCGGAGAGCCCTCCTCGCGCTAAGCTGCTCCAGCCTCCTGCCTTCTGCTCATTTCCCAGCAGCCATTGCAGGATGGCTGTTATCAGCACGCTCGGAGGATATTTTAAATACGTGTTTATTTAGTTGTATAACAGTCCCGTTTTATTTACTTTATTCCCCCCTTCCGCTGATATCCCAGAAACTCCTGTGTGATGAGGAATAAGTCGTCCGGTTGCTCGAGGAAAGAAGAGTCATTTTTCATCCGTTGCGTCTCCGTCGGGCTTATCAAGCGGAGCAGGGAACAGGTAATATTCACGTCCTAAAAGTGACCACGGAACCATACATCAAACAGGCTGCGAGGATTTACAGCCTCCTGTTTATCCGGAGAGGACGGATGATGACGGGAGCTGACGCAGGTTTAAAACTGAGCATGCTGATTAGAAGTGAATCAATAAAACGGGAATTTCCAGCAGCTGCTTTCATATAGGAACCAGACTGGAGCCCTGACGGGAACATTTTGCATGTTTATTTACTGTGGGGTTTTTTTCTGACTGGGAAAAAAAACTGGAATTCAGCCGTATCTCCGTCTCCTCTCCGGCCGTCTGGCAGCTAATCCCTGATGCCAGAAACACACCAGATTTCACCCAGCCTGCCAGAACGCTCCGTCTTCAGCTGCTTCCTCAGTTTCCCTGACGAAGAGGCTCCAGTCCCTTGTCCACCGACATTTCCAGGAATTCATTTTCTTGGTTAAAAAACCGGAGAATTCAGGTAATCTTTAGTTTGTGTGTCCACACACCTCAAACTTCTGGAACATGTAACTAACTCAGGCCGGTCAGCGGTGGGGGAGGGGCCAAGGATCCTAAACTTGCTTAAATGGGATAGCCTGTTCCACCAATCAGGGATCTCCAGTATGTAGCCCCACCCCTCGGGAATTCCAAGGAATCTAAAAAATTCCACGCTAGGTCAATTTGGGGTGAAGGAGAGAGACTTGCAGTGGGAACGTGCTCATCAAATCCCAGAGAAGTGATGAAACGTCCTGGAACACCTGACGTAGGTCTGATCTACTGATCCTCAGCACCACATAATCTGGGAATAATCTCAGTCGGAGGCAGCGCTCATCAGTCCTGATCGCATCAGCAAATTAGCGACTCGCGCGCTTCGGAGCCGCGGTGTCACTGCGAGCTAACGAGGCTGAACGCGGCGCCTGCACGCCGGGTTATAGCGCACGTATTTACCCTCCGAGGACATTCATTAAAGCTTTGTCACCATTATTGCATTTTCTTCAGCAGACACCTCCTGGAAACTCGATTAGCATCATCCCGTTACGGCGGCGGCTGCGGAATCAACTGCTCCATTTTATCTGCTTTAATCCGGACTGTAAAGAAACACTGTAATTATCCATTTAATACAGTTTAAACAAACACGGCTGATCTCGTTTGTAGACGTTCCTGTCAGACAGGCACATATTTAGTCAGCGACAGCGTTCCCTCTCGGGAAAACGAGAGATGAAACACACAGAACCCTCGTCTCTGCGTCAGGTTTGACGCCGCCCGTCGTTACAGGTGCCATCGTTAAGCCCGTCTCTCCATTCATTTCCCAAAATATCCTAAAACCTGGAGGAGGGTTTAGGCAGTGTTCCGATGATCCTCGTGTTCGGTTTGACCGTCTGATCTTTCCGTCTGCACGTTAGCCGGGAGGAGACAAGCGCGCTGAAAAGGTCGAGGTCGTGAATTCCGGAACTACTCAACGCACACGAACGCACCGATCCGAAACTTGTGCGTCGGTATTCCTTCAGTCCTCTGCAGCTCCTCTTCGGCTGTTCGTCGTGTGAACTGACAAGTTTTTTCCTGTATGAGGAACGCTAACTCTAACGCTAAGTTCTGGTTAGCACAGGGGCTACGTAGCAGGTAACAGGTTCGGTTTTCACCCACCGCCCAAATGCACATTAGGTCGCTTGTGCCCTAAAAAGCCCCTTTATTGTCTGCGTGTGAGTTATTAGCGATGCGCTAGCGAGGTTCAGCTACCTCCCGCCACCCCAATTAAGGCTAACGTATCATTGTTTTGTTAGCATGACTACATGCTGCTTGATTCCTTGCACAGAATATGAATATACAGGTGTACATTTTTGGAAATTGTTATTTCAGAGTTTTTCCCATGGAGATTTTCAACGTCCTGCCAAGCAGCCGAGAAAAGCGGGTTGGCCGCCAGCTGGCCCCGACCGCGACGGGCGATATTCAGCGAGGAGTCAACATTGATGCGGTGTCACATCAGGCTGGAAGCTTGATCCTAATACGTGCGTGCTACCGCAGAAGGATTTTCCTGCTCCGCAGCTTCCGTTTCTCTTTTTTTTCCTCTCGCAGACAAGCAGAAAATGTCCCATTTTCCTTCGGATGTATTCCCGTTGTGCTCATCCGTCATTTTTTATCGCTCTTTGCTTCCTGTTTCTTCTGCTCACACGTCCTCCGCTCGGATGCTTTATTGTCCTAATTACATGACAATTGGGACATTTCCTGCTGTATTTACTCAACGCTTGGAGGCGTCGTGCGTTTAGCCTCGTAGTTTACGTGCGTTTCTGAGAGGGATCGAGACGCCGCCGCCCGGAAAAGGCACCAAATGATCCTGTTGGAGCGTCATCAAATCTTCCTCTTTTCCTCACTGTTCACGCTGATCCGGGGCAGATTTAGCAATTCAATAAAATGCCCCTCTGACCTCACACTTCCTGCCCCCCCCAGCTGACACAGAAGGTGAAAGACACCAAGAAGCACCCCCCCCCACACACACACACACACACACACACCACTGAGTGTATTAAACTGAGCCATCTCTCATATTAAATGTTGGAGCCTCGCAGATTTATCCATAATGGCGCCGTTCCTGTAATAACGCTCTTTAATCCTGCGGATTGTGCCGGTTTTTCACCCCCCCCCCCACACACACACACACACACACACATTTAAGTCCATGCTAACGCCTCTCCGGTTTGTCCCTGGAGATATCTCATTGTTGGGGAAGTTTGGAGGTAAAAAGTGTGAGCGAGTGAGCAGCAGGATTGTTCCCCCCTGATCCGTGTGGAGACGCTGCTACTTTAGCGCTGCTAAATTAATAATTAATGATCCCGGCTAATTACAAAGGAAGCGCTGTCATATTGGGCGGAACACGCCGGCAGCCGGCTGCTCCTCGCGGCCCTCCGTGTTCCAGGGTGATGCCGACCTGGAAGGGAGAATTCCAACCTGCAGAATCGGGAGAGACGTGACTGGGAGAAGTTAGCAGCCGGCTGGTAAATCGACTTCCCCGTGACTTCGGCGTGACGCTGCGATTCTGATCGTCGGGTCTTAACGGGATTCTTGGCTGACATTTCCAGGGTGAGTCGAGGGTAGCAGGAAGAGCGTGTGAGGTAAAAAAAATTCAGCTCAGACATGGGAGCGTTTAAAGCGCGTTACAAAGCTAACAGGCTTCAAAAACATATCCCAGACATCAAAGCGCCTTTGCCCACCACCCACCTGTCTCCCACACGCAGCAACTTCGCTCCGGCTGGTTTTTTTTCCCCCCTCTTGAATAAAATCAGGATAACATCCCAGCAGCCTGTTAGCAAAAGTTCCACAAACCATAAATTTAATCAAAAGCAACAGCGGGAACTGATGGAGGATGGCGAGGCGGTCGGATCGTTTGACCCCTGCAGCTAAGTTAGCTTACATGCTAAGGAAATGTGTCGCTTCATTGATTAGCGAGTGCTTCCTGTTGGGATTATAAAATCCCAGATTAGACGCTGTTGCGCTTCCTTCAAACTCCGGCTAGTTTTAGCCGAGTCTTCAAGCAAACAAAGGCATCTTTACCGGCCTCACGTGAAGTGAAGCCCGGTCAAGGTGTCGCACTTCCTGTCACCGGAATCCTGTTAAAATGCTAATTTCCCCCCGTCATTCTTTTGCCGCAGCTGCTGCCGCACGGAATGAGTCCATTTGCTATTCCGAGGCCACGGTGGTTTATCCGCTGAAGTTGGATGAACTACTCCAAACTCTGAAGTGGCGTCGAGTGCGGCCGCCTGTCGGAATCACTGAGATTCCAGTCAGCCGGAATCGTGCACATTAGGTACAAAAACACTCATTTTACTAGCAAAGTGAGGACATGTTGGGGACGCGAGGGAACTCTGACCCGGTCTCATGGTTGGAGGGGGCAGAGCTGGACCCCTCGGTGACCCCCAGGGGTAGAACTCCGACTCTGAGTCTCTGATCTTCCGTCACTCTTTTTTCCTCTCCGGGACCTCAAACGCCACATGGTGATGTCACAAACCTCCTCCTGGATCCCGCGTTTCTCCTTGTTGTCGGTCTTTATTGTTTTCAGCAGATTTCTCTCCATCAGGAAAGATTCTTCCCTCGGAATCTTTAACCGGATTAGCCAACAACAGGCCCCTCTCTAAGCCCCGCTCGTCGGGATGTTTTCAGCTGATGTAAAGATGCTGTAAAATAATCCCGGTTTACCGACTGGCAGCCAAACAGCAAAGGCTTCATAATCATTCCAAAACTCGGAATCACTCAATAAAACTGCCGCTTTTTCCACATTAATGTTCACCAGTCTGACATTGTGGGATCACTATTTGCCATTTAATAAGGGAAACCTGTTTTTCCGAGAGGTTTAATCTACTTTCCTTGTGAAACAACCCTCGTTTATTCCCCCCAGGAGTTCATATTCAGGAACGTTGCAGCAGAAGGTGAAGATTCTCATTCCTGAACAATTCCTTCAATTCCGGAGTTCTCAACAGCTGAAGTTGTCTGCAATGATGGAAGAAAGATGAGGAAGATCCTTTTCTTAATCTCAGTCTACGCTCGGAATAATTATCCAGTTCTGTTTTTCCTTCTTCCCGTCCAGAAAACAAAGCGTTTACCCTTGTGGCGCTCCGGCAGATAATCCCGGTGTAGAGCTGCGGCTCCGGAGCGCCAGGAAGGCCGTTCCTCATTCCTGCTCCACATATCAGTTAGCAAGAAAACCTTGAATAGACACTTAAGGATAAATGCTTTTTTTCATTATTCCGACTCCGCGAGTCGGCTTTGATTGTTGGCAGAGCGACGTGTCAAACTGTGAATTACCTCCTTTTTTCAATTTCTTCAAACGCTGCCGTGTATGTTTATTTATTATTTATTATTTATTTTTTATTTATTTATTATTATTTCCTCCCACCCGGAGTCATCAAATAATGCTGCTGGAGGAGTCACATGGTCGGATGTTACACTGGAAAAGATCAGCTGCTGGTTCAGAGCATCAAGACTAGAGGATGCTGATGTCATCCATCCATCCATCCATCATCCATCCATCCATCCATCCATCCAGCAGCCACCCACCAGCCAGACCAGCCAGCCAGCCAGCCAGCCAGCCAGCCAGCCATAGCCAGCCAGCCAGAAGCCAGCCAGCAGCCAGCCAGCCAGCCAGCCAGCCAGCAAGCCAGCCAGCAGCCAGCAGCAGGCCACAGCCAGCAGCCAGCCAGCCAGCAGCCAGCAAGCACCAAGCCAGCCAGCCAGCCAGCCAGCCAGCATGCAGCCAGCAGACCATCATCCATCCAGCCATCCAGCCAGCCATCAGCAGCCAGCCAGCCATCAGCCAGCCATCCACCATCCACCACCAGCCATCCACCATCCATCCATCACCCCACCCAGCCAATCAGCCATCCACAGCCATCCATCCACCCAGCCAGCATCCATCAGCCATCCAGCAGCCATCCAGCCAGCCATCCAGCCATCAGCCATCCAGCCATCGAGCATCCAGCCAGCCAGGCATCAGCCAGCCAGCCATCCATCCATCCAGCCAGGGCAGCCAGCCAGCCAGCCAGCAGCCATTCAGCAGCCAGCCATCAGCCAGCCAGCCAGCAGCCAGCCAGCCAGCCAGCCAGCCAGCACCCACCCACCCACCCATCCAGCCAGCCAGCCAGCCACCCAGCCAGCCAGCCAGCCAGCAGCCAGCCAGCATCCAGCCAGCCATCCATCATCCATCCACCATCCATCTATCATGCCATCCATCCATGCATCATCCATCCATCCATGCATCATCCATCCATCCATCCAGCCAGCCAGCCAGCCATGCTAACGCCTCTCCGGTTTGTCCCTGGAGATATCTCATTGTTGGGGAAGTTTGGAGGTAAAAAGTGTGAGCGAGTGAGCAGCAGGATTGTTCCCCCCTGATCCGTGTGGAGACGCTGCTACTTTAGCGCTGCTAAATTAATAATTAATGATCCCGGCTAATTACAAAGGAAGCGCTGTCATATTGGGCGGAACACGCCGGCAGCCGGCTGCTCCTCGCGGCCCTCCGTGTTCCAGGGTGATGCCGACCTGGAAGGGAGAATTCCAACCTGCAGAATCGGGAGAGACGTGACTGGGAGAAGTTAGCAGCCGGCTGGTAAATCGACTTCCCCGTGACTTCGGCGTGACGCTGCTATTCTGATCGTTGGGTCTTAACGGGATTCTTGGCTGACATTTCCAGGGTGAGTCGAGGGTAGCAGGAAGAGCGTGTGAGGTAAAAAAAATTCAGCTGAGACATGGGAGCGTTTAAAGCGCGTTACAAAGCTAACAGGCTTCAAAAACATATCCCAGACATCAAAGCGCCTTTGCCCACCACCCACCTGTCTCCCACACGCAGCAACTTCGCTCCGGCTGGTTTTTTTTCCCCCCTCTTGAATAAAATCAGGATAACATCCCAGCAGCCTGTTAGCAAAAGTTCCACAAACCATAAATTTAATCAAAAGCAACAGCGGGAACTGATGGAGGATGGCGAGGCGGTCGGATCGTTTGACCCCTGCAGCTAAGTTAGCTTACATGCTAAGGAAATGTGTCGCTTCATTGATTAGCGAGTGCTTCCTGTTGGGATTATAAAATCCCAGATTAGACGCTGTTGCGCTTCCTTCAAACTCCGGCTAGTTTTAGCCGAGTCTTCAAGCAAACAAAGGCATCTTTACCGGCCTCACTTGAAGTGAAGCCCGGTCAAGGTGTTGCACTTCCTGTCACCGGAATCCTGTTAAAATGCTAATTTCCCCCCGTCATTCTTTTGCCACAGCTGCTGCCGCACGGAATGAGTCCATTTGCTATTCCGAGGCCACGGTGGTTTATCCGCTGAAGTTGGATGAACTACTCCAAACTCTGAAGTGGCGTCGAGTGCGGCCGCCTGTCGGAATCACTGAGATTCCAGTCAGCCGGAATCGTGCACATTAGGTAGAAAAACACTCATTTTACTAGCAAAGTGAGGACATGTTGGGGACGCGAGGGAATTCTGACCCGGTCTCATGGTTGGAGGGGGCAGAGCTGGACCCCTCGGTGACCCCCAGGGGAAGAACTCCGACTCTGAGTCTCTGATCTTCCGTCACTCTTTTTTCCTCTCCGGGACCTCAAACGCCACATGGTGATGTCACAAACCTCCTCCTGGATTCAACGATCCCGCGTTTCTCCTTGTTGTCGGTCTTTATTGTTTTCAGCAGATTTCTCTCCATCAGGAAAGATTCTTCCCTCGGAATCTTTAACCGGATTAGCCAACAACAGGCCCCTCTCTAAGCCCCGCTCGTCGGGATGTTTTCAGCTGATGTAAAGATGCTGTAAAATAATCCCGGTTTACCGACTGGCAGCCAAACAGCAAAGGCTTCATAATCATTCCAAAACTCGGAATCACTCAATAAAACTGCCGCTTTTTCCACATTAATGTTCACCAGTCCGACATTGTGGGATCACTACTTGCCATTTAATAAGGGAAACCTGTTTTTCCGAGAGGTTTAATCTACTTTCCTTGTGAAACAACCCTTGTTTATTCCCCCCAGGAGTTCATATTCAGGAACGTTGCAGCAGAAGGTGAAGATTCTCATTCCTGAACAATTCCTTCAATTCCGGAGTTCTCAACAGCTGAAGTTGTCTGCAATGATGGAAGAAAGATGAGGAAGATCCTTTCCTTAATCTCAGTCTACGCTCGGAATAATTATCCAGTTCTGTTTTTCCTTCTTCCCGTCCAGAAAACAAAGCGTTTAACCTTTGTGGCGCTCCGGCAGATAATCCCGGTGTAGAGCTGCGGCTCCGGAGCGCCAGGAAGGCCGTTCCTCATTCCTGCTCCACATATCAGTTAGCAAGAAAACCTTGAATAGACACTTAAGGATAAATGCTTTTTTTCATTATTCCGACTCCGTGAGGTCGGCTTTGATTTGTTGGCAGAGCGACGTGTCAAACTGTGAATTACCTCCTTTTTTCAATTTCTTCAAACGCTGCCGTGTATGTTTATTTATTTATTTATTTATTTATTTATTTTCCTCCCACCCGGAGTCATCAAATAACGCTGCTGGAGGAGTCACATGGTCGGATGTTACACTGGAAAAGATCAGCTGCTGGTTCAGAGCATCAAGACTAGAGGATGCTGATGTCATCCATCCATCCACCCATCCATCCATCCATCCACCCATCCATCCATCCATCCATCCACCATCCATCCATCCTCCATCCATCCATCCAGCCATCCAGCCAGCCAGCCATCAGCCAGCCAGCCATCCAGCCATCCAGCCATCCATCCATCCATCCAGCCAGCCAGCCACCCACCCACCCATCCATCCAGCCAGCCATCCATCCATCATCCATCCATCCATCCATCCATCCATCCATCCATCCATCCATCCATCCATCCATCATTCATCCATCCATCATCCATCCATCCATCCATCCATCATCCATCCATCCATCCATCATCCATCCATCCATCCATCCATCCATCCATCCATCCATCCATCCATCCATCCATCCTTCATCCATCCATCCATCCATCCATCCATCCATCCTTCATCCATCCATTTCTTATCTTCTGGCGCCACCATTAAAGGAAGCAGATCTGAATCAGCAACAGGCCACAACACTGAACAAGCTTCACACAATTAAAGATGAAACAATCAGAGTGAAGATGGTTCTCAAGAGGAGGACAGATAACATCCACCGCCAGACATCAAATATCTTCCCTGTAACTGCAGATCAGAGATATTTCTTTCTTTCCTCGGTCGGGAGGAGATCCGAGGCTTCACTTTCAAAGCAAGTCAACACTCACTTCTGGACCTCTAACCCGTTCTTTAACCTGTATTTGCGGGCTGTACCTGTACTGCTTTAAGTGCTCAGACATATGGAACATTCTGATTTTGGGTCACTGCAGAGTGCCTGGTTCTGTCGGCCCACTGATGCCACCTTCTCCGATCCGCACATCGGCGGAAGGAAACAGGTTCGATCTGCTGTGAACCGCTCAGCTGACCCAAGCTCGGCTTCCCAGGTGGGCTGACGTGCACTCGACCGGAGCTGAGGTCAAGCAGAAAGTAGCCGGAGTCGCAGACCCCAGCTGGGTTAACACTCCCCGCCGATGGTGTCGTTGACCCGCGTTCAGCCGGAGTTACAGGTGCCAGACGGGTTAATCACTGTACGAGAGCAACAAAGAGACATAATGCTGCCCTGGTGCACCTGCCCTCTCTGGATTCCACCTCGCAGAGCGACGCTGGCCGTTAGGAGCATGAGAGAATCTCTTCTGGTGCCGTAAATCCGCTTTATGTGTCCCCATTAGCGGCGCCACCTTAGTTGTGTCTCCATCTTTGGGGGGGTTATGAACAGCTCCTCTGCTGATTGTTGCCATTTGTTTTGAAATTTCTGATTTGAACTACAGCGCCCCCCTCCGCTGTGAGTTTGTTCTGAAAATGCTGCATTCACGCCCCCCCCCCATTGGCATAATCAGTTGCTAACAATTAGCAGATGATGTTCATTGCGGCCTGTAAGAGTTAGCACCCAGTTCCTGAATATAATTGCGTCAAATCCACGTTAATATCAGTCCAAGGTCACGCTGGTCGATCCCGCGCGCTGCAGCACATCCTGCTATTTATGGAAATGCGAGTTTTTGCCCATTCAAGCGGACGGAGCTGATGAGGAAACCAGGCAGGCTTAGACGCTTCACTTTCAGCTGTCTGCTGATGACGCCCGCGTATGTATAATTCGCATGAACGGATCTGCCGGAGGTATAAATACACTCCTGCACCCTGAGAGGAGCGGCGGGAGCTTATGGGAAGGTTCATCCATACGCCCGGCCGATGCGTTCACAGCCGAAGGTCGTAGAGGAAAGGGCACGCTTTTATGTAAAGGTGGTGAAATGGAGGAGGGGAACGAAATCCAAGTCTCCCTGAATCTTAGCCTTGAAAAGCTTCCATGGTTGGAATTGTCTTCTGACCTGGAATTGATGTTTGCTCTGTTTCAGCCGCAGAAGTTCTGATGTTTTTGGGCCGAAAGCACGTTAAACCAGAGCTGGACGAGTGTCGTTGGATTTACAGGAAACTGGCTTCGATGATGACGTGTTAAATCTCTATAGATTCACCTTTCTGGGTATTAAAAACAAGCTAAAGTTCTGCAGGTGCTAAACTGTAACCACAAACACCAGATCCTTTTATCAGACTTCATCACAGGACTTTTTAAGCATCAAATGGATTCAGACTTTAATTTAGACTCTTCTTTTAAACAGATACAATACTGATGGAGATAAAAATCAATTTCTGCTCCGTTCTTCTCCAAACTGTCCACCTCCAGAAGACAAACGAGCTGGCTGTCTCCTTCCTGAGCCGTGGGTTCGGCTGGTGGTGCTAACTTCACCTTCCCGACAGCTCGCAGGACTCTGCTGCTGCTTTGTTTTACAATCCGCCATCACAAACACAACTCCTCTGTCTACGGCCTGACGCTACTCGAGGATGAAATTGCCTCCTTTTTTATTTTTTTATTTTTTGGGGAGGGGGTAATTTCCATTACATTTGGTCTTTGAAAAACAGCTTTTGATCTGTTGGGAGATAAAGTCTCTTATATTTCTCTCTGTGTTCCCACAATCTCTTGGATGGGCTGTCTGAGCTACCTTTTTCTAAAAATCCCTTCTTTTGTGCTCCACTTCTTCTTTGTGTGGTAAATGAAGGATATTACGGTGAAGAAGCCTCACTCTGTGGACACCTGAGCCCCACACGGACCTAAAGAAGAGGGGCAACAACGGATGATCACCCAGGCTGCACGTCAGCATCACCAGCTAACCTGTAGCAACACTTCCTGTGACCACAGGAAGAACCCGTCTCTGATTGGACGAGTTAGTAGCATCCTGAAGAACCAAGACTGCTGTACAAACGGACGTCTGCGGAATAAATTTAGCAGCTATGCAAAATCGCTTTGAAAAGATTAAGCGCCTCCTTCCGAGATATTGCTGCTCCCGCGGTATACAAACTTTGATAATGGCTTAATCTGGGCCGGTATTTCAAACCACACGAGGGGAAACATTTGTCTAGCGCTTTTTACCAGACGTGAAGTAAATAAAGAGCAGCTTTTATCAGAGCTGTGAGGCGGGGTTGAGAGGAAGTCGCAAGCGGAGTTCTGCAGAAACAGAATTAGCACACAGACAGTGAGAATCTCACGGGAGACAAGACGCTGCTAGCTAAGATGTTCCGGCTCTATACGACCACATCCGGGTTGGTTGAGGTCTGCCTTCATGGGGCTGGTCGGCAGGTGCACATAGGGATGTTTGAAACCTCCCTGGGGCCAACATGGGGGCTGCCCTCCACATTTCCTCTACAGTTAAATTAGCTTTCCACCTGCTCTGTGTTGTTTCTTTTCATGGCCGCATCGTGCAAATAAATCTCTAATGTGCCAAATGTCCCAAATGTTAGACCCACTAAATCCACAAAAACACTTACAATGAACTGCACTTTTGAGGTATAAATTTTGATACTTTCAAGACCCGGAAGAGTTGGTGCTGCAGCTTATGGTCACATTCAGACCTCTGTCAGGATGCTGCCCACTAAAAACAATTCACAGTAAAGCGATTCTCCATATGTGTACTTAGCCATACTTGTCAAGCACAAGTGCTGTTCCAGTTGTAAGTAGGCATCTGCCAAGTACGCTCTCAGGACCTGGATGCGTACTTGTTACGCCCATTTTATCGTTAGCTAGGAATCCCACAATGCTTTTCAACAGATGCACAAATGATGTCCAAGTACATCATCGGGTTCACAAGTCTGCATTTGTGCTCTTAGTATTGAGAGATGATACCTCAGTCTGTTGGGGGACTCCTACCTTCAGAGCACTGCCGAGGTACCCTTGAGCAAGGTACCGAACCCAGAAATTCACACATAGTGTGATGGGCGGTTCATCGCCCATATGTGCACCCTCCCCAAGACAAGATAGAGCGGTCAAGAAGACGACAACGAGTATTGAAATGACTCTAACGACTCGTGTGAGATCGTCAGAGTCATACGTTAAAAGTAGGAGGGTTGGGCTATCGGTGGGCCCTGTGCGGAGTGCTTCCTGCCACCGTGGGGCTCCGCGTAAACCCTGTAAGTCTTCCTCCTTTAAGGGAACGGGGCCTCTTTCCATGGGAATACTTTAATAATTTAGCATGGCCTTAAACTAATCTATTTCAAGCGCCCAGATGGTATTTATATTGAGCAAATGCCGGAATAATTGAATGGAATAATTTACTCAGTGCGGGTGCTCGGTGTCAGAGAATCCCCACGCTGCACCAGACCCGGAATCACATGAAGAAGACGGATCAAAATCTGGAAAGAGTTTGTAGGATTACATGTGCCTGGAAATTGAATATGGCCCCGACCAGCGTAGCGATCAGGGGCCGACCCCTCTCCACATGTGCTTGTGAGGACTTGTGTGCCCTCAGTGTGGTGGGCGGCGAGGAGCGCCACGGGCCTTCTGTCCAACGCCTCCTGCAGGCAAGAGGGGAAAGTTGGAATTAACCGGAGCCTCCTGGAAACAAGAGGTCCATGGTGACCCTCGTGTGTTCCAGGGCGGAGGAGCGGAGCGGAGCCGGAGCGGGGCAAATGAGATTTTAAAAGAGGAAACAGACAGAGTGGTGGAGGGGGAGAACTGGGGATGGAGGAAGAGAGGGATACAAAGAGATGGAGCAGGAGCAGGCAGCTGCTGGTTTTAACAGGCGTGTCCCTCCATCTACGATCAAAGCTTCCCATCAGCCTTTGGGGCGTCTCTGCTGAGTGCTTCCTATAGCTGCTAAAAATTCCCCCCGCCGAGGAATCATTTTCCCACCTCTCCTCTCAGAGTCCCTCCGGTTTGTGCCTGTTCGTGAGCATGTGGAAGAAGCGGACGGGTGTCCATGGAGATGTTTCCTGTGTGCCGAGACCGACGCCGGCGCCTTAAATGAAAGAGAATATCAAGCTGGTTTGGTTTTGGGTCCTCCGGCTGTATTAAAGGTAGAGCTGTGATTGACAGCTGCACTTGAAAGCCGGCGGAGGCTAAAATAACACGTCCACACGTCCTGGTGGTGCTCAAATGTGAGTTTCCAGTCCTGCAGCAACTGAAACGTCGTATGAAATTGGATCTTTCTGGACTTTGAACACATCACTGCATCGGCTTGGTTCTAATAAAAGACCCCTCTAAACAGTCGCCGCTCTCCTGATGCTCCCCGGAGCCGTCGCCCCACCCGCAGGGCCGACGCCCAGCTGCCTTTCTGATGTCGGGATATCAGAAGGCTCGGTGCCACCGGGGCATTCCAGCTGGAGTCTCCTCCCACCGCGTCGCCATCAAAGATCGGAAATCAAACAATAATGTTCTGTGTCACTCCGAGCCCAAAAGTTCAGCTGCTTCTGCCTGGTTCAGCGTTGCCGTGGGAGCCCTGCTGGGATGTTTATGGCGTCGACTGCTGTGTTGAAAATGTTCAAAGTCGCAGGACGCTGAGGACATCTCACTCATAAAACCAACCGTAAAATCCGGTTCGGAATCTTCATTCGTTTGAGCTTTTATTTCATTTTGACCGTTTTTGCTCTAAACTAGTTTTAATTAGTCTCCAGAGATTTGCTCATTAGGTTTTAAAAAGGTGAGTTTTTGTCTGTTTTAGTTTATTTGAAGATTTTGTTGGGTGCAATATTTCTCTAAAATGACCCAAAATGATAAAATTTAGAATAATATGTCTGAATTTTTGGTGGACAGGTGGACATGGACCAGCCTGGCTCATGTGTTGGATCAGACCATCCAGACCAGCCGTCGTCTGTAACCGAGTCTCAACCCGGAACAGGAACGTTCTTGAGAAGACGATGGAGAGAAGACAAAGTCCGGCATCTACGTGAACCTTTTGGTGTGTTTCCATGACAATTGTCAAGTTGACCTGAGGTCCACAAGCAGAAATGGGATGCGAACCCTGTTATCATGCTTCACCTTTGTCCGTCCTCTCTGGAGATGCTTGGGGAAGTTGTTGTCCCAGACGTCTTGTTGTCCCTCCTCATCTTCGTCCATCTTCCTCCGTGTCCACTTCATTTTTGCCACTCCTGATATTTGTCATGCTCTATGCATCTATTGAATAAACTAGTCTACCAGCACCATTTTATTTGGTTGTTTAGCAACAGCGCAGTCTCCAAGCTGCTTTTCTGCTCTTTTTGATGTTGTTCTTGTTTTTTTGGAACAGCCCATTGAATTACAATCTCATCATAATTTCCTAACCACAGAGAGCGAGAGAGAGAGATGGAGAGAGAGAGAGCTACAGATAGAGCTGGAGAGAGAGAGAGAGCGAAAGAGAATTTAATTATTGAATTTATTTGATGGTCTGCCATCCAAATGCGTAATGAAAGCATGAAAATCAGGAGAGCACGTTGGGCATCTAGAAGATGCTCCTTCCCTCCGCTGCTCTCCTTACGGCCGTTTTCTTGCTCTTTTCACACTTTGAGCTTAACTTTCAGTACTTTGGCGGCCGTAATGGCAGATGACATGGTGAAGTACCCTCTACGTGTCTCTGCGGGGGGGGGGGGGGGGGCTGTTTTTCAAAGAGCTGCCTCTGCTCGCAGCTCCTAAACGGCTGAAAGCTTCTCAGAACTGCAGCTCGTGCGTTCTCATCGGACGGCTAAAGACTGGGGAGATGAGTCTGATCGTGATGCTCTATTACTGACCGGCTCTAAACTGCAGAGCTGAAATTAATTTAGTCATAGATGAGCGAGTCAGACAGCTGACAAATGCAGCGTTTATGGAGCCTCCGTATCTGCTGATGAGAAACCTCTCTTTTTGATACCCTAACAGCGCCAAGCACTCGTTGACCTGGTTTAGCCTCTGTTTAACTCATCCAACATCCGTTAACCTTTGCTTAGTGCTCATCCCAGTTCTAACTGGGTCTCCCCTCACAAGTTTGTGTTCGTGATCCAGAACCGTTCTCATCATGGAACAATCGCTGCCCCGCCTCACTGCCCCACTTAAAGTTGGACAAAGAAATGGGGAACAAACCCAAGCACGCAGAGCTAGCTGAGGCTAACAGGTTTGTTAGCCGCCGTGCCAGTAACATCATGCATTATTGATGCGTGTTGGTTTACAGAATCGCTTTATTCCTGCCGCACGACATCTGGAGCGCCAAACCAGAACTCTTTTATTTTCAGCAGATCAAAAATGTCATTGTGAGCGCCGACAGATGTGAGCTTCTTTAGGCAGAAGGACAAACCGCTGCTACATTAGCATCCAGGAAGGAGCGCTCGGTTATATTTGGGTGTTTGAAATCTCCTGTTGGCTCACTTTGCTTCAGGGAAACTTTGGTTTTCAATTAGAAATTTCCAAAATAATGCTGAGATCATTGGCAGTCCTCCTTTGTTCACATGGTTATTTTGTACTTCTGATGAATTTGAAGTCGTATGAACGGGTCAGAGTTTCCAAAAGCAGCTGACGACTAAGCAAGTGAGCCAGAAGTGTTTCATATTTATCCAACAATGTAATTACAATGCCTTCTGCGCTGCTTTTATGGATGATAGCGATAGAGCAATTAATCCATCGGCCAATTAATTGGGACCGTGTCTGGCATTTGGAGATAATCGCATCAACCGGCGGCTGCGCTGTCGAGGCAGATAAACAGAAGACGTCTGCAGCCCGAGAAGACTTGGACGAGACGGTCCGTTTAGGAGTTGTTTCATGCTTCTGTGTCAAGTGGGCCCGTGTCGGGAGTAACAGGTTCTCTGGATATTTGTGTGTTTTCTCTGCCTCAGCGGTAATTTTGGGTGACCAGGCAATCAAATGGGCATCGGAATAGCTTTTATTTTTCAACGGGCTCCCATTATCTGCAGTAACTGTTGTTTCTAATTGTTTTTACACTGACCAAGGAGATCAATCCAAAGTGATATCGGAATAGAAGCCTATTACAGGCTCCCATTAAGGAATAATACAACAGAGCCAAATTCAGGTTCATACAATTTTTACGTTTCATTTGTTGCCAATGAGAAATAATGAGGAAAAAAAATGAACCTATCATATTACACAGTATGTAGTGTGGCAGACAATTATAAAACTAATTTCCCAAAAGAGAAAACAAAGGTGAAGAGATATTTATCAGAATTTGGGGTTTATTTAAAGGGGAATATCGCGGGGTGAAATGCTATTTTAAATGGTTAAATGGTGAACAAGTAAAAGACACAAAGGTCTCATCCAAACCGCCGTGACGTTTCCTCGTTAACTCATCTGACCTGCGGGGGGCGCCGCTGGAGGACGCGTGGCTTCGGACCGACACCCGGGTGCATCCAGCCGAGCACATCCGAAAAACTCCTGCTCAGTGGTGGCGCACAAAGAGGCCCAGGAGTCTGTTCTTCCTGTTGTCTTCCGTTATTATTTCAAAATAAAAGCCAAGGTTAACGTGGGGGTGGAAGTCTGAGCATGTTAATAAGTAGAATCTCCTCACACACACACACACACACACACACACACACACACACACACACACACACACACACACACCACACACACACACACACACACACACACACACAGCTGGATGAGCGTGTTTCCTGCTTGTTGAGCTGCTGATTTCAGGACGGTGGAACGATGCAGACACTTCCAGCATCTTCTGAAACTGTAAAATCTGAGTCAACTGTGGCTGGAAACTCCCATCCCGCCCGAACGCCACATATAAACAAATGTGCTGGGATCATATCAGCGGTGGCCTCTGAGCAGACGCAACCCGTCTTCCTGCAAAACCTTCAGAGGATTTCTCGGACAGGAGTCCAGCTTCCATCACCTCCAACATCCCTCTGACCCCCCCTCCCCCCGGCTACTACCACCAAACCTGGCTGAGTATCAGCTCTGATAAAGGGCTGTCCTTCATGAAAATGGAGAATCGGCTTCTTTTTAAAACTGCTTTGTGTGCTCTGACATTGACTTTGGTGGATTTGCATCGTCTGATTACCTTCCTGTTGAAAGCCCAGTTTTCAAGGCTCCTGGTGACATTGCTTCTTCCGTAATCATGGCTCTTAGCGCAGGAATTCCAAGAGCTGATCACTCGTTGGGCTTAATCCTGAATGAAGATCTGCATATTTACATCAACAGAAATAATGAATCTCATGCAAATGAAGCCGCTCGTCAGCGTATCACGGTGTAAACTTCTTATTAATGAAGCACATTAGTCATGTTTGAGCAGATCAACATCACTAACTCCTCATTATCTGCCTTCCAAGACACATTTCATCGCTCACGTGCACGTGCACAAGTGTGACATTTGGACCTTCACCACAACGAGCTCAGGAAACCACAGGAATAAACTTTGCAACGTGAGCGACTACAGGCTGAGCAAAGCATTGAGAGCTGCATCTAACATGTTTCCTGTTGGATCCCGAGGTGAGCCGCGCCGACGGCGGCCGGGATTCTCTCCGTATTGACTCCAAACGGAGGTCGAGACTCTTGCGGGATCACGGGCCGGTGATTATAAACCTCTTAAATGGGCGGAAACACAAAAACACTTTTGATTCAGCAGCAGTGTGGAATCCAAATCAAAGGTGTCCTTTAAACCACCATGTTGAGGCCACAAAGGAAAAGTCAACCATTCAACCATTCAAGCTGTCTTCCGGTTCACACCGGTTCAAACCGGTTCACAGCGATCTAATAAAACGGCCACCTCGCCTCAGAGTTAATGAATAATCACCGATGCAGTGCGCCAGATATTTTCCTCCCGAACGTCCAGGACTTTGGCTTCGTGGCGTCTGAACCCCTGATGTACAGACGGGGGTCCCGGGGGGGTCCGCCAGGCTGCATCTCAGACAGGAAACTGTCCAAGCAACCGCCCACTAATTCAGAGTCCCGGACTTTTCCTCAGGATTACAGCCGCTGGATCAATAAGAACACATGGAAATGAGTCTGTCAGTCAGAGGAGACAGACGTTGGCCTATGGGGGGGTGGGGGGGGGGGGGGGGGGGTGGGGTGGGTCTTCACACGGTGTTGTACCCCCGGAGCACAAACGCCAGAAGAAGTTTAAACCAAAGTTGTCTTATTTCTAAATGAGACCTGCTGCTGAATATTTCAGGACTTGGTCAATAAACATCTTAACGACGGCCAGGACCTGCGAACTTGGCAAAAACCCCGAACTTGACGTTGAGAAGCAGCGAATGATTGGCTACTTAGCAACCACTAAAGACAAGAAAACAGTTCTGCACATAATGGTGCCATCGGGGTCAGAACCTCATCAATGCTGCTGCACTTTTACTGACTTGAGTCCAGTAAGGAGGTCCAGAAGAACTTCACTTTGGCTTGTTAAGCTACTCTGCACATCCGATGTTTATATAAGAGTGAAGGGACTCATTCAGCTATTGATTGGTAATTAGTAAAGGTAGATGGAATAAAGTCTTTTAATGGTGGTTTTGAATGAGTAAATTATGCCTGGCTCGATGCTGAGGGTTATCACATCAGACAAAACTGTATTTCTTTCGCTCTAAATGCCTTTTTAAGAGGGTTGTGTTATTAATCTGCGTAAGAGATTTGTGTCTCGTACACAGTGAGGACCAGAAGAACTATTTAAATAGCAAATCAAGGCTATTTTGGCTGATCCTCATAAACCTCAAAGGGGTCCAGACTTGGTTCAAGTTAGAATTAGGGTTAGGGTCAGGAGTGAGGGTTTCTGTAAGGGGCTCGTTAAGGCATAAAGTCAATTAAAGTCCTCGCAAAGATGCAAAAGCTGTGTTTAGGAGATTGGGTTGGGAGCAATTCTTTGGTCCCAGTTTTGGACCGAAAAAGCAGAAAATTGGCTGGTAGCAGTACAGATGGCAGAACATTGCCGCAGGGCATTGGTGAGGCGCCCTTGAGCAAGGCACCAAACCCTCAAATGCACAAAGCTCCTGTCCTGGCAGCTTCCACACTCACTTCCTGCATGTGTTTTTTGTTGATGTGTGGTGCAGGGACAGTGTAAGTGTAAAAACAGTAATTTACCCTCCGGAGACTAATAAAGTATGCTTCTCTTGTGCGTATGAGTGTGTGTGACTGTAACACAGTCTGTCAGGAGTAGCGTTCCCCGGGTGTGAGAAGTTCCAGATTCTAAATTTAGAAAGACCAAACTGAGTCCCAAACCCAACTGTGACAGCAAATGCTGGTCAAGAAATTCGGGAGAGGGAATAAAATCTCTAAACTGTCCAATCCTGCAAAGGCAACTGTTGGAAAAGCTTTATGTCCACCACCGCTGAAAATATATGATCTTTTCCCTACAACTCCCAGCCATAAATCCTGGCGACCATATTTTAGTCGCTTCAGGTTCCTCTTCAGTACTTTGTCCTCGCTGCGACCTCTCAGGTTCAGCGATTTTAGGAGGCTTTGCACACATAAACGAACACACACACACACACACACACCACACACACACACATTTGTTGCTGTTTCCTACAGCATCTTCAGGGGACCTTAGTGCTGCACCTTTCGTACTAAAATACATCCCAAAGATGCATCTGTCTTCATGCTTCTGGAGCCAGAACAGCCTTCAATGGAGCCACAGGTGCACCTACCACCAATGAACCAATCAGAAGCTTAAATAGCTTTGACACTTACGGGTGGGGGGGCTGCAGGCTGCTGGGAGCCACAACCTCTGCCTTTCAGTAAAAATAAAAAGAATGATAAACAATAAAACACAGGAAAATAATGTTGTGTTGGGAAAAAAATGCGATTAACAAACGCTCGATGAACGACACGGGTCCGCTGACGAGTCAGTGACGAGTGTGGCTTTAAGTGTGTGTGTGTGCGTGTGCGCGCCCGGGAGGAGGGGTCGGAGACTGCGCCTTGATGCTGAGCGCAGCGCTCACCTGCAGTTGGGAGAGCCGCGGAAAGTCGGAGCAAAGCTGCAGCGCACTCACGGAGAGCGAGGAGGGAGCGACCCAGCAGCCAGACCGAGAAGACGGGAATTACAGTCCAACCCGGGGGAAGAATCCCGAGCCTGCCCTGCTCCTGCCTCTGCCCTCGGCCCCCCTGGCTCGCCCGCCCGCCCGCCACCATGAGAGCTGACTTCGCGCTGGTCCTGACAGCGGTCCTCCTGCTGGACGCGTTCTGGGTACGTTTTCGCCTTTTTCTCCGCGCAGAGTTGCGAGTGCGAGGCGCATCCTCCTGAATCTGCAGGCGTCGGAGGAAAAAGCTGAAAGCTGAATAAAGTGGCTGTCGGACGCGCTCCGCCGTCGACTGCGGGCAGCTTTGGTATTCTACGTCCAAGTGCGTTAATTGGTCCCGTAACGTCTTTAACAGAACCGGTGAAGGAGCCATCCTTGCCCGTTCTGATCCCGTTTTTGTGGATCGGGTTCATCAGAGGGCTGAAATGTTCTCCATAAGTTCAAAATGTCTGCACATTCACCTCGAAGGTGGATGTCTTTGTATTTTTTACTTTAGTTTACGGATAATGATGCCGAGATTAACCATAACTTTAGTGTTTTTTTTAATCTAAACCACTTGTGAGACAGCGCGTTTCCTCTCTTTACTTTGGCTTTTGCTGATTTATGTAACAGACTGCGACGTTATTCGCTGTTTTGCTGCGTTATTTCGGTTTGAGGAGAGGACTTGGGGCGTTAAAAAACGGGCAGCTCTGGCAACCACTCGGCTCTGCGTGCGCGTACACCCGCAAGTGCCGGACTGGCGTTATTCAGATCTTCCCCTGAACGTCGTGACAGGAGATGATTCTCCTGTCTTCGTGCGGACATTTGCGGCAATAATGTGATCAGCGCTTCAGAACTCACTTCAGCGGCGCCTCGGAGCCGCAGATTCAGACATTCTCAGATGTCATGTTTCCACGTCAGTGGAGAAAGTTCTGCTCCTGCTGATTCCTCTCTTCTCTCCAAGGCTCGGTGCCAAAGAGAAGCGAGGAATCGATGGGATCTATGTTTATTGATGTCCTCCACTGTCTTCTCTTTCTTCCAGAAGAATAATGGGGCACATGCCTCCCAAGGTCCCTGCCAAGCTGGCTTCTCACAAAGCTTCTACTCTCTGCTCGTTTCCAGGGATGTACTGAAAGGCGGGGGCGTGCGTAAAGGTGAGTGGCGCCGCCGTCGGCCCGGTTTGTGTTCCCAGGCTGAGCTTATCGACGGTTCACCCACCATCGGGGGTGTGGTGTCCACGTAGGGGTTGCTGAAGTGACTTCAGGTATCCTGGACGTGACCCTGATGTCTGCTGCTGCTGTCCTGGAATCTGAGCTCGCACATCCTGGAATGTTTTGAAATGTTTTGGAATTTGCCAAAACCTGCATCTACAGCTCCGTCACCGTCACGCCATCAGGTCGCCCCGGGTTATGCGGCGCTCCTGGTTTGAGGGCCCCGATAGTGCAGGAAATGGCATCGACATCCTGCGTCTAATCTGACACCGCTCCTGCCAATGTGGGCTAATTGCGCTCCGCTATTGATCCCGATGGTTTTCCCCCCTCGTGGCTCGGCTGAGCAGCATTGTTTTGCTGCGGGCGCACAATAGCTCTTTTGTGGGGCAGCTGCGCGGCGTATATTTCTCACTCTCCTTAGCCAGAAGAGACCTGGCGGGGATGCAGCTGTCTAGACTCGCACCTAGGAACACGTGTGCGGGCTTTTTGGTAGGCAGGGCAACGCAGCATTCTGTGGTTCTGAGCTTGTTTTATCTCCTGTGGCGTTTTATTTTGCTTGTTCTGTGTTGTAAAACTAGGTGAAAATGACCGCTGAGTGTTAGTTGTTATTTCTTATTTTTTTTAGCATCAGTGTTTTAACCTGTTTGGAGGTTGGAGCTGGAGGCGAGGCGGCCTCCTGCATGGTAGTGGCGTCCTCTGCCCAGCAGGGGGTGTTGACACAATCAGAAACCTGGGGAGCGACGGCGGACGGCGCAGGAGCCGCTTATTTCAGAGAGCATTATTTATCCGCTCCGGTCTCGGAGACGGAATCGTCCGCGTCTCCGTGCGGACAGAAATTAATCTTTAGTGGAATAAGATGCATGTTTTTGTCTCATCAACACGTCTCTCAGGTTTCCACCCAGTGCCTCATTTGCTCGTTTCCTCCTGATTTTCTCCGTTTGCATCATTGAACCCTCATTTGTGGTGTTGATGATGAAGGTGCCTGGTGTCCAGATACCAGTGTGTCACAGGGAGGATCATTTGGTGGGGGGTGGGTGGACGGATGCTGGATGTTACCATGCAACAGAACCTCGGTTCTGCCGGGGAACCGCCTCTCGTTGGAACCGACAGCAGTTTTGGTGCGTTTAGCAGCGGATGATGGGACAGTGTTTAGTGTGTTCTGTACCGCACAGATGACGGCGCGCGAGCTGGGCCACAGCCAGGCGAGCGCCGACACACAGAGCCAGCTAACATAACCTCCTCCCACGTGCCCCCCCCCCCCCACCCCCCACCCCCGTCCCTCCGTTCAGACTCTTCCTGCTAATGAAAGTCAGGGTTGGTGGTTTCAGCCCAGTGAGCCCACTCTGCTGACCTTGGGGTGTGTTTGTGTTACTGGTGGATTTGGAGAGACATCACTCGACTTAAAAAATATCTGTCTCTCTGTCTTTCTGTCTTTCTTTCTTTCTGTCTGTCTGTCTGTCTGTCTGTCTGTCTGTCTCTCTCTCTTCATCTCTATTTTTTGGTCTTTTATGCTGCTGCTGTTGGTTTAAGACAAACCCAAAACCCTCCCGTCCTTGTGCCATTTTGTTTTCATCCTTTTTGGTTCTGGTTGCTAAGTAGAAAAGGAAATTAGGGCTAAAAAGGCCTTCTTGCATGAGGAGAAGAGCAGAGAGCTGCAGTTTTTCTGGGGGTTTAATATTTCCCAGCCTCTCCTCCAGCAGGCCACCAGAAGGTTCTGGGTGATGGGTTTCGCTCGCCTCCGTTTGTGGAGTTCTTCAGAAGCCAGCAGCCGGGCTGGTTCTTTGCTCCAGGCTCCATATTCTGATTCTCATTCTGGGCCTTAAACAGCTGCAGTTGGTACTGTGAGTCTACGTCCTGACCCAACTGGGAAAAAAAAACAAACCCAAAACTCTCGACACTGTATAAAAAGTCCAAACATTCTTTTCTTCTTCACCCCCCCCTCCCTCCCTCTCCGTCTCTCGCTACCATCTGTTCAAAACATTAAATAGTTTATGGCAGATTTTTTTGTGAGGAGACACTGACGCGTCCGTTTTTCCAGGGTTATTAATTACAGCACAGCAGGGGGGGTGAAATCCACCTCCAGTCTTGCGGAGCGGCGGAGACGGCGCAGACGCCGCGGTGCTGGTTTACGCTCCTCGTGCTAAAGGCTAATCTGGCCGCGGGGAGCTGTTAGCAAAGGCCAGTTGACACATTTACTGAACGCTGAGATCCTCGTCTGCGCCGCGGAAAATTAAACCACATGTTTCTCTTTTTCTTTGGCGTTTGTGGCCTGATGACGCACCTGCAGCCGCCCGCCTGCGGACACACGTGCTCGAAGTTTCACGGTCCGAATCCCGGGCCGGATCTGAATCCAGATCGGAAAAACAGTTCATTTAATTCCCCGTCCACATGTGTGAGGACCAAATGAGTATTTAAAATAAGTCATTGTATACGAATGGAAAATCTGGCTGAAACGTGACCATATACATCAGCGTTGCCGGTTTTCCATCCAGGCCGGCATCAAACGGGAAGCTGCAGCCTTTGATGCCTCGTGTATCCGCAACTCTGGTCCAGGTTTTTCCAAAGCTGGTCATTAAAAAGACAAGCAGGAGCAAAAGAGAAGAGAGAGGAAGCAGGTGGAGGCCATTCTTTTTTTTTTAATGAGTTTCCTGACACATCCTTTTGTTTAGAGAGCCAGGGACAAGAGAGGGAGGGAGGAGGAACCTGGGGGGGGGGGGGGGGGGGGAGGGAAAGAGTGCTGCGATCCTGTCGTCTCCTCTGTGCACGAGCAGGAGTCCTGCGTCGGCGTTGACGGGCCTTCTGGGGTCGTTCAGGACCAAGGTCGCGGCCCTCCTGGAGACACTAAACCTGTTTAAGTACTTCGCTCTTTTTGATTCACAGATGGTCTGAGAAGAGGGGGGGGCAGTGGTTCCTGACTGCACGATACTCTTACACACACACACACACACACACACACACACACACACACACACACACACACACACACACACTGGTGCTCACAGTGTTGCCCTTATGCTTGGATGTAGTAGCAGCAGGTATTTTGGCGTCAGCGTTTTGTCTTTGCAGAGTGAAAGCAGCCGTGCCCTCAGCTCCAGGCTGCCGATGGGGGGGGGGGCAAGGCTGCAGCCAAACAGAGGAGCTGTGAGGTTAAAGTAGCTGCAGTCCTCCCCCCCCCCTCAGGCAGCGCAGATATGGGTATAAACACACCACCAACTGGAATAAACTCCCTCCTGCTCCAGAGGAGCGCCGGCCTTGGCCCAGGCGTCCTCCTGCCCACTCACTCCTCCGCCGCTCCTCTTTGTCTACACCAGCGTTTTAATTACAGCCTAATTGATTAAGCTGCAGATGAAGTCGCGGCTGAAGTGATGACTCGGCGATGTTGTCTTTTTTGGCGGCGTCGCGTCGCCAGGAGTGGGAGCGCGGGGAGGGGAAGGGGGGGGGAAATATGGGTGACACCATCCTGCAGCTTTTCCCGCCCTAATTTAACTTTCATTTTCCATTACAGCCGGGAGAGTTAACGATGCATGATCTCCGTTTGGGTAACTTTTTCAATGAAACTCCGTGAAACCGACGCCGGATCTGCCGCAATTATTTCAAAACTCTGGAAGTTTTATATCCAAGCCAGCGGGGGGAACGTTCTCTTGTCTTCACCTTATACTGCCATCAGATTGTTATTGTTAATTAAAGAGTCCATTTCTCACACTTTCCTAATCAACCAGCCGAAGCGTATGATCTCTGAGAATGTGAGCAGGACAAATCCGAGAGCATTACCGCCTCATATGCTATTCCGTTTGCTCCGCGATTCCTCGCCTTTGTTAGGGGAGGATGAAACGGAGGAGATGGAAGCCCCCAGAAGACGTGGCTGTCTGGTAATCGCTAATTGTGTCCTGAACTCCCCATTAAGTTCTCAAGTTCAGCACACAGGCGAACCTTCGTCTCTGAAGAAGGAGAGCACGGCGAAGCGCAGGGGAGGGAACAAGGAAAGGGCCGAGGAATCAAGGGTCGACAAACAGACCGCGCTGTTAATTAATCTGAAGACAATGATGAGTCCCGGGGCATCCTGGCCTACGCTTCTCAACATGCTAAATGCTAATGTTGGACGAACAAAGGCGCCTCTTTATTGATTTTCCCGGTGGAGGGATCCTCGCGTGTTATTTGAGTCCGACTCCGACGGCAACTCCTGCCCTCGGAGATCTCGGTTCAATATGGAATTGTTCATCGGGATCACGTCGGCGGGGTCTGACGAGGCCTGACGTGGGGTTTTTTGTTTTTTTTGATCAATTTAAATGGACTTTATCTTTTACGCGGCGCCAGTCATGCTAATCCAGAAACCCACCCACCGATGCGCTGACAGAACTGTGTCACAGCGGCGGAGGAACGAGCAACAGCTCCACACTTTGATCTCCCTGGAGCTCGTCTCAGCGCTCAGTCAGTATCCACAAATGTCTGCATGTGCGAACGCACCAGAGCCTCCGTGCGGTTCTGACGCTGCGTTTGCCGACGGATCACTGGACGCCACTGGCGCCGTCGTCGTGGAAACTTCACAGGGGAGGAGGGTTTGATCACAGTGTAACGATCAGGCTTCGAATCTGTCAGTTTAATTACTTAAAAAGTGGAAAAAGAAGCTTAAAAAAGACAAATAGGTTATTATGTCCTATCATGTATTTGTGTTTCCTTCTAAAGTCCAAACACGAGCATTTCGGGCTGATTGGAGCCTTTGAACGGCCCAACGCCTGAACTGCAGCTACGGTGGCTGCTGGCAAACAAAAAGGTATTTTCCCACAAACGTACCCTCCAACATTTTCATTCCAGACAGACCTGCTGCTCTGTGGGACTGTGATTGGTTGGTACTGATGTTCTCCACAACAGACGGGCAGGTTTGTGACATCGCAGCATTTTTCTATTTGCAAGGCAAAAAAACCCCCGAAGCCCTTTTGATGCTTTTGGTCAGTGACTAAATGGAGGCTAGAAAGTCAGCCATTTTAAGCCCTGGGAAAAGAGCACTTTTAAAAACACGACCCCCCCCTCCCCAGCCTCCCATCGCTCCCTCCCTATTGTCTTTTCCAGCACATCACAGGAAGCGGCGAGGAGCGAGGGTAATAAAAGGCCCCGCTTTCCCTCCTCTGGGCCGGGGAGAATGTAGAGGAGTAGATAAGTTGTCGGGCTCTGAATCCCAGAATGATCAAAAACAAAGTGAATCCTGTGGCCTCTGAGGGAGCGCGATCCTGCGAGGCAAGAGGGGGGAGAAGAGAGCGGTGGGGCTGGTGTGTGTGGGGGGGGGGTGGAGGAGAAGCCACACTCAGAAGATAAGACGGTGTTTGCTCGTCTCTGGGGAAGAAAGAGGATGCAGAGCTGCAGACAGGTTGGCAGGCCGGCTAAATTGGACCTGTTTGAACAGAATGATGGGCTCACTGATACCATTCAGCAGCTTATGAACTATGGAACGCAGAGGCCGTGCGCGGGTGCGTGCGTGCGCGTGTGTGCGTGCGTGTGGTGACTGACATTCTTTTGGCATTGGGAGCATGATGCCTGTTTTGTTACCAGGGGTTACGAAGGGTTACCAAAGCAAAATTAAGTATCTGCAAGGAGGCAGACTTCTGTCTGGGATGTTGTCCGTGCGTGTGCACGTGCGTGTGCACGTGCGTGCGTGCGTGTGTACGTGCGTGGGTGCCAGATAATAATCCCAAACCTGAATGTAAAAATGAAAGGATTACAAAGTCAGGGTCTAATCCAGCCGTCCATCAAGGCTTATTAGCAAACATAGTTTCCTGAATGCAGCAGTGAAGGAGTGATTGGCTGGGTGGGGTGTGTGTGTGTGTGTGTGTGTGTGTGTGTGTGTGTGTGGTGTGTGTGTGTGTGTGTGTGTGTGTGTGTGTGTGTGTGGTGGGGGGGTCAGGTTGAAATGAAAAAGGCACAAGAGCTGAATTAAAAGAAGACTGAGGAGGGAGAGGCAACAGCTCTGAAGTTTCTGCAGAGTTCTTTCATCTGCCTTCTACTCCCAACTTTGCCAATCATTGCCCCCCCCCCCCCCACACACACACACACACATCCACACACACACACACACACACCCACCAGCACAGGCTCCACCAATGATGCTGCAGCTCCCAGGTTAATTGTGAGCAGCAATTTTGTTCACTTCATTGTATCATCGTAGGTGTTTTGGTGCCTTGTTGACCCCCCCCAGCACCAGCACCCCCCACCCCCCCATTCCAGCTTCCTCCTGCCGCTCGCTCCCCTTCATCCTCTCAGGTGTCTAATTTGCCTTGAAGCTTCGAGGAGGTGGAATAAAGATGTTCAGATGGGTTATTAAGAATTGATTCACCAGGGTGGCGCAGCGAGACTGAAGGGAGCCTCCCAGGCCGACCCCCCCCACGTCAGGGGAGGGGGGCAGGTCAGCCACGTGCACGGCCGTCATGCAGCTGTGCTCCGGACAGCACGTAGATGAGGGATCACAATCGCACGAGGCTTCAATGCTCAGTGGTGAACGGGCACAAGAGTGACGGAGGAGGTGCGGCGTCTTATCTCCAGCAGCACGTGCCCCCCCCCCCCCCCCCCCTCACTGAAGCCATGTCAGCTGCAGTATCTTTGACAGTGGGAGTGTGACATCATACTGGCATAAAAATGTTCCGCCACGGGACCGAAGGATTCGAGAAAGGTGCAGTTTTTGCTGTGTGTTTCCGTCAGGTCACCATGGCGATCAGCCCCCCCCCCCCCCCCCTTTAATTTATGAGATTTATTCATAGTTTGGCGAATCACAAAGTTTAGTGGTGGCATTTTGACACTTCCTGCTGCGTTTGAACAAACTCGCAACACAAAGTTTGATGTCACAAGATCAGAAGTAGATTTTCCCGCATCACTTCAGCCACCGGGAGCTCCGCTCGCCGTCGGGAAAGTTCTGTTTTCTCTTCTGCCAAATGAAAATGAACCGGACAAATGGAAGCGGAGCAGATGCGGAATAAAGAGGCTCAGTAGGACGTGGATAAAAGACGTCCTATAGCATCGCACAACAACAACAAGGGCGACGTCTGTGGGATGAAAACGATGCAGGGAGCAGTCGGAGCCCGACAGCAGCGTCTCCGCCCCGTGACGCCGGATATTATCTTGGATTTGCTGTCAGCTCCAGGAGCTTTATTTAGCTTCACACGGCTCCTTCGCCGCTAATCACGGCCACCTTTTTACATCCAAACATTTATTTCAGTATCAGTTCAGTGTTTTCCTGCTGGTTTGTGTAGAATCACCAGTTAAGTTGCTTATCTCCAGTAAAACTAGTTTTCCGCTTCCATCCCAGTGACTGGGAACGTCGACTGTAATCGTATCCGTGTCTCTCCGGGCAGAAGAGCCCCCAAAGAGGGCTTGTGTTTTCAGAGGAGGGGGGGTGTGGAAATGCTGAGCTGGTTGTGGGACCCGATGGGCGGAGAAAATGGAGATAAATGATCCGGCGTTGAAGGGCAGGGCCCCGTCGTGTTACCGCCGCCGCCGGCGAATATTCCCTGGAAGTGCTCGGGCCTTCTGCGGAGAGGGTGGAGACGTCTTTCGTCCTCCGTCTGTATTCCTTCTCTGCTAAAGGAGAGGCGGGATGAAGCAAGGCCGGGTGGGGAGAACCTTTTCTGATGGGTGGGATGGGGGGGCGGAGCCTCGCATCAACACCAAATGACAGCTGAACGCCTGGCGCGTCGACGCCAGCGTGCGGATATTTCCGCCCTTGCTCGTCTCCCGTCGGGTCAGGTGGTGGAGGAGCGATCTCGTTTGTTGCTCTTGTGTGTCAGCACAGCAGCTATTTGTCCTCCAGATGCAGACTAATGAATCAGGCGCGGCGCTGGTGGGCCCGTATTAGTCTGGGTGGAAGTTTCTTTGATGTGATTAGCGCCGCGCGCGCCGCTGACAAATCGCGCCGTCCTCTCCTCACGGCCGCGGCACCGATCGCTGCCAGAAAACAAAGGAGCTCCTTTCGCTGAAGGTGACGCGTCGCCGTCGGCTCTGGACTGGATCGGTGCTCGGGAACGGGACTCGGATGCAGCCTCGGCCGGAGCGCTGCCTCTCCAGGCAGACCTTTAATCCATGACGCCCCTGTTGGTGAGGCGTTAGCCTTTAACGGCCCTGGAAGCAGCTGCCTTTAAGAGTCACTGCGTCTCCAGAATCCAGCTGGTCGGACTGTTCCTGGTCCAGTCCGAGTAGTTGGACCGCCGACATATTCCCCTTCTCTGAAACCCTGACAGGAAGCAGTTTAGCCTTCAGGATGAAGCGTTTGATCGTAAACATGTGCCACCGGGCGTCACGTCCCGACCACGGGAACGCTGGACCCGGATCAGCGCCGGAGTTCAGACAGGCTGAATTATTTCCTCCTCCTGTGTTTGCAGTGGGATTTATCCGGGGAGCGAACAGATGCGGCGTCCAGTCGTATCAATCGGGCAGATTTAGGGAGATTTTCCAGGTATTGAATTTTAATTTGGCCGCTGTGCTCAGAGGGATGTGTGCCGCTGGACTTGGTTCTGAAACTTTTTGAATAATGGAAGTCCAGCAGTTCAGCTAATTATGATAAGGCCTGATGAATTAAACAAGAGGGGCCCGGGTGGAAGACAAAGAGGTTGTATATATTCCACCTATCTGATGGGACGTCTGTACGTCAGGTTGAAGGATTCCTCTTCGGGACATCTGCTCATCATCCAGCCTGAGGGAGGGGCTGTTGGGAAACCTGCCCAAAAACAGGCGGGAATGCTGGATTTCCTCCATTTTCTGCAGCGGCGAAGCACGCCAGACGCCACACCGGCACCCCTCCACCGAGCACCAACCCGATCGGCCCGTGCCCCCCCCCCAGCCCCCCGTCGGTCTTTTACTCCGGCGAGTGGAGACTCTTATCATCGATTTTCTCTTTTCTCTCACTTTCCTGCCTCCGTTGGCTGCAGTGCCTCCTAACTTATCTGGGCCTGACAGGACAGAACGGTGCTGCAGTAGGAGGGCACTCAAGGACAGATTAGATTGTTTAGGCCTCCTTCCTTATTTTTCATACTTCCTGCTCTGTGTTCTGCCACCCATGTGATGTTTGTTGGTTCTTTTCCTTCTGGGGCTGTATTTACCTCGTTACTCCGCTCCTATAGGGCCGCTTTCTCGGAGTTAAAAAGAGGATAAATTAGCATATTTGACAGGCTGTTTGTGCGCCTCCACCGGCTGGAGCGGAGTGTTGGTGCTGGTAGCGCCTCCCCTGCCTGAGCCGCGGTTATTACCGAGCCTCACTGCCTCTGCAGGAGTCAATGAAGCTGAACTCATTGTCTCTCTACATGGAAGTCAACAATTGTGCGAATTCCCTCGCGACATCACAACCACGGCTAGACCGACTGCCTGCATTTTTCATCAGCCTCGGTGTTTCTCGCTCCGTCCTTTGTCTCACTTTTCTCTCCCTCTGCCTCCGTGTGTGTGTGTGTGTGTGTGTGTGTGTGTGTGTGTGTGTGTGTGTGTGTGTGTGTGTGTGTGTGTGTGCGTGTGTTGCTTCCACATCCCATTGAGTTCTACAAGGGGTAATTGAGCTTAAGAGTGTTGTTATTTAATTTCCTTGTATGTATTGCTAAATTTAATTTGAATTGTGCGGTCTGTTTAAAATTGCAAATTATGGCTTAATCTGTTTTGCACACCCAAACAGCTCGAAGGCGTCTCGGTGATGTTCACACATTTTAATGGATTTTTGACTTTCACGTCTGCACCTCTGGGTCCAGACCCCCTCCGGGTGAGTGAAAACGTGACCCGGTGCTGCCCACGACTGTGCTGGGGTTAAAACTGGCACTGAACCGTGTTCATGGTGGGGGGGGGGTGGCGCGGAGTGCAAGGGAGGGCGTGTGGTGGGCATGCAGGAATGGGATCCAAACCCATGTTGGATGTGACTGGCTTGGAGGTGCAGGATGAAGCGGCTGCTGAGAAATGTTGAGGGAAACAACATGTTGCCATGGGAACACAAAAACATTAATTGTCCGAGCTTTTCTTTTTGGCGGTATTGTGGGAACTCGGCCAGCGTATGTTCCCGAGAGATAAGCGTCGTTAAGGGGAGATGTTTGGCTATTTCAGGCCGACTCCGTGCGCTCGTCCGTGCACATGTGAGGTTGCGCGGTACGGACCCGTGCAGGAGGACAATACCGATGTCATTAATGCAGCCCCATTGTCCAACAGATTGGCCGGAGGGTTCTTATGCAGGCTAAAGTGAGGGACGTGCAATTAGCGCACAGACAAAGAGGGAGGCAGCGGGCCGTTTGCTAGCTGCCTGCCGGGTTCGTCGTTTGGCACCAGTTAACTTTAGCTGAGAGGTTCTAATTTAGTCTGCAGTCATGTGCTGTCTCACAAGCTCCCACCGTCATTAGTTTTCCTGTTTATGTCTCCTTAATAGGCATCACATCTTGGTAAAGAAAATATTCAAACCAGTTGAAGTGAAGCGTTTAACCTCGGGCTCGCAAAAACGTGGCCTTTCAGTCGTTAATGGACGTGAACCGATCTCAGACGGTAAAAGCACGAATCCTCAGCTGATTTAGTCATCTGGAAGAATCGCGGGGGGGTTTGAAAACAGATCTGTGGGGGAGAGAGTCATCATTTTACCGAGGAAGGAGCGTTCGCACTTCCTGAGGAGACCCGCGTGTTTGCATTGGCCTTTACCGGCAAATGTCGCGCGAAGCAATCAGGCATCAAGGCCGCTCCGAGGGTGAGGCCCCCGGCAGCGTCGGGCTGGACAAACATCCTGGAAATATAGAATAAGACCCCGGCTGGTTTCAGAGCTTCCCTCCCAATGTCAGGTGGGGTTTTTCCAGCTGCCATGATGAGGTCATCGAGGTTTTCTTTCTTTTTGCTCGGAGCAACCTGCACAGTCTCAGAAATTTGGAAAAGTTGAGGATAAGCAAACTTGCTGGATGTTATTGCGGATGGTATTTGGCTTTTTTGTGTTTTCCGGGGGTGACATTTAGACTCAAAGGCTAATGGGATGCCTGTATCCGTCCTGCACTCGCGAGCTCTTTGGCGAGATCAGGGCTGCCTAACCCGCCCGCCTCAGCCGGACCGCCGGGAGCCTTGATGCGAGCTCTCTTCAGACACGGAGGGGGGCTTTGAAAGCGGTCGCCTTTTTTCATCCGGTCCGAATATTTGGATGGCGGTAGATTAGCACAGCGTTGGTCTCTAGCGGCTTGTCCGACTCATCTCACAGAAAGAGGGCTGCGGGGAGGCCGCGGCCAGAATTGTCTGTTTTAATGGAGGCGGGGGACTCGTGGAGTTCTGCCCTTCCAGTGCCGAAACGAGGCCTTCCTCAGACCAGTCATTTATTCAGTCTAAAGGCTCATTTATTCTGGCCCAAGGCTCTGTTGTGAAAAACATCTCTAATGATGATAGTGATACCCAGTGGGGTAAGACATTTGAGCAATCCTTCATCTCCCATGAGATCTTTTATTGTGACCCGTTCTCTGACCCTCGGGGAGATTGCTGCCCACTTGAGCCAGAATCCCCGTTTGACAGAGCTCAAAGGCCGTCTCATCCCCTCTGCTGGAGTCATACATCACAATTCCACGTCCCTGGCATGTTTTATTTTCCCGTGCACTTTTGTGCTGCAGACATTTGGTGGAATTCGGGTAATGGATACTTGTTTCAAAGAGGGCTGCAAATATAAGGCAGTCCTACATTTGGAAATGGTTATGGAATCGTGAGCTCCTCCAGGTTTTTAGAGAGCTGCATGAAAGGAGGACGGCTTCCTTTCATTTTTCCACATTTGAACATTTTCCCGGCTCCGTGAGAACAAGCCGTCGTATGTTTTACTACTCAGATCAGACTTCGGTGCGCCTGATATCCAGACACGGTTTTGTTTTCCATTTGAATTTGGGGTGTTGAGCTTCTGGATCTTTATTGATAGAGACATTTGTTAACAACTGATCAGATTTCCAGGATGTGAAAGGAAACATTTTTTTTGGGATGGGGGTTGAATGTGGATGAAGATCAGAAGACTCCACAGCCTCGAGAGCGGCTGCAGCTCTCCACAAAGAGCAGGAAGCCTACACCAGGCTACCATGTGGAATTAATCCTCAAATAAATGTTCTACAATGTGCCTTGGTAAACAAAGCTACAAAGCTAACATGTCTGCTTCTATAACTGAGTCTGGGTCTGAGATGTTTGAAGTGGGTCACTGGGCTCCTTTACAAGAACCCATTCGTTACCAGATAATGGAAGCTATTTGGATTGAAGAATCATGCTTGTATATTCAGATTTATATGAGGTTAGAGGTCGACAATGGACTACAAATATGGCGGACAACCGAAGGCAGCTAACGCTAGCGTTGAACAAGACGAGAGCCACGGTTTGGCTCACGTAAATGTGTCACATCTGATTATTCCAACGATCTGATTATTTCCGGTCATGTAAACAGGCCAAGTGTCCGATGTAATGTTTCTTACATACGATGACATCATAATAGTGAAGCTCAGAAGCTAATCGCGATAGCCAGATCTCAACCGCTGGAGGCAGCGTTTGTTTGAATTCAGCATCCAAAGCCAACAAATGAAATACGTTGTACTGAAATGTCAAAATTAAGGAAAAGATCAATATCGGGACCAGAGCTCTGTCTCTGCCTCTCCCGCTTTCTAAATGTCAATTGCTCTTTTTCCAAAAAGGCACTAAAATCAGCATCAAGTAGATGTTTAGGAGACGGCGAGCAAAAGCGAGGAGTTGGTTCTTATCTTGAAAATATCAAGGCAATTAGAAGCAGGCTATCATTTACAAATTAAGCCTGACATTTTAGGTGGCGGATGATAACCAATTGAACGGCGTTTTGATCATATTTGCGAGTTTTCCTCCTTGATTGGACAAGAGTGCCATTTCCTGTTCTCTCCGTTCACAAAGCAACGAGGTTGTGTGGCAAAGAGAAAAGCTGTGAATTAAGCTTCCAGCCTTGTTGATCCTAATGAAGCTTTTCATCATTTGTGCTGAGAATAATGACGAGAGCGAATTGCTTTGTACTCACCTCGTTGGAACCCGACAGGTATAAACAGACATAATTAAGCTCCGAAATACTCTGTGTTTGTATGGAAGTGAGTTAAATCTTTAACTTAACAAGTTTTCAACTTTTCAGGAGGCTTAATTACGTGCTTGTAATTACTTTCTGAAAACAACGGTTCTGCCTAAGAGGCTAGCGGAGAACACGGCAACTGATTAAACCAAACCTTCTGCTTCTGAAGCCCCAGTTGGCCTCTATAGAATATATACCATTAAAACAGCCTCCAGCGGTTCACGCCTGTAACCTTCAGACATTCAAGTCTTCCTCGGGATGGCTGGACGATAACGAGTCAACCTAGAACCATCTGTTCCGATCATAGCACTTTATCTGTGATCCGGTTGGGCTGTGACATGTTAGTAAGAGATTCGTCCCAGATAGAGGAGGAAACATCAACCGACGCGATGAGACAGAGCCGAGCCGACGGGCACTCCTGAACGCCGGCTCGGCTCACGCCGTCCCGCAGGAGAAGGCCGGCAGCTCCAGAACCTGGATGTGAGGTCATCTCCAGGAAGGAGAAGCCTTCCTTTACGCTCAGATACCGAATGTATGCAGAGGGGGAGCTGTGGTGCAGATAGAGCGGATCTGGACCCACTGGAACCTCGGAGATGCATCTCTCCCATAATGAGATAATGCATGCATTAATCCTGCAGGGTGTCAGTAATAAATACCCCGCACGTACAGTTGCTCTGTGCTTCTGACCCCTGGGGGGGAGTAGTTTCAGTTCAGTACAGATCTGCTCTGTTTTGCTGTCGGTGATGGATGTTCTTTGATGGTTTGTTGGGGAAATTTTGATTCTCCGCGAGTTAAAAGTGAATATAAAGTAGCGGAGCAATTAAAGGAATGGCAGCGAGAGTGTTGGTGATTACGCAAACAGCAGCAGGCGGCCGTCAGACATTTAGAGTTTTCATTTCAAAATGCGCACGTGCCAATTGGTGTTTGACGGTTGCACAAAGTCAGGAAAAAATGGTTTGAGGCCAGACTCAACTCTGATCCCGGGAGGAGTTCCGGGGTTTAGGTGCTGTGTGGATCGCAGCCATGACTCACTCTTCCCGCATTAGCCAACTCCTGTTTATGTTAGCCTAGACCTTCGTGATTGACATTTCCTGGACATCGCTCGGCACATGGCAGCGAGGTGTGATGGGTAATTACTGAGGACGTGGCCTTATCTGTGGTCGCTCCCTGCTCCACAAAGACAAGGGGAAAAGTGTGGACAGGAGGTGAGAGTGGTTCATTATCTGTCCCCTACAGGCTGGTCCTGGTACTACAACCAACCACGGCGGTACGTGATTGGAGTTCCCAGCAGGAGGTCACCTCACATCTACTCATCTACTCAGTAGGGACAGGCCGATATAACAAATCTTCTTATAGAGTCCATCCTCAGAGCCAGAGGCTTTTCTTTGGTTGGTGTGGGGTTCGGAGGTAAATATCAGCAGTTCGGAGACGCAGACGGAAAGTTTAAGGTTTGAAGAACAAAAGTCAGTTCAAAGTTGCTTCAATACCAGAGAGGAGAAGACAGCCCAATGAGTGTAATCTTCATCAGCCTGGGGACAGATTCCTTATAGACTTGATGCTGGAGATTCAGGTCGGCGGTGGCGGAGTGTGTGTGTGTGTGTGAGTGCGTGTGTGCGTGTGTGTGCGTGGTAGAGAGAGACCTCGACAGATTAGATATTTTCTGTTTGTGTCGATGCTCCGCTTACCATATTTCCTCAAAACTCCCCTCCAGACTGAACGTCTGGCCTCGCTCTTCCTCCTTCCTGTCTGAGGTATCTGACGAGCTGCAGCTCAGACGACAGCAGCAGAGGGAAGAGGAAGAGAAGAGTGGTCATTAATACTAAAGGAATTGATCCGCTGGGGTCTCGGCGGGCTCGCCTGTCTGCCTGTGATTGTAGCGTGCTCATTATCCATCTCTGCTCCAGGTAATTACTGGCTTGTTTTGATTGGAAAGCTTTTAATTAGCTGCTCATTAGCATTGTTTAATTAAACTCACCCCGTGCCTTTTATAAAGCTGGAGTGTTCTTTCCCCACCTCATTAAATGTTATTAGTCATATTGGGACTGTGGGGGAACTGGTGGACATGTATGCATCTGCCTGTTCTAATAAAAGCCATATTTTCATCATATTGAATTATTAAAACTGCTTAAATAACAGGAGGAGGAAGAGGAGGAGGAAGTGAGGGGAACTATCGGCACTGCCGGCATCGTTGGGACCTTTGGAGCCGGATTAAGTGGAGCGGCGGGTGAGGAGGTGAGGAGCGTGAGATGAAGTGTTGGAGGACAGTGCGAAGGAGAAGCTTTAGAAGAGGCAGCCGGAAGAGACACAGAGGAATCCCGTTCTCCGTCCACGCTTCCCGTTCTCCGTCCACGCTTCCGGATTCCTGCTCTTTCCCATGATGTCGTGAGCCCTTCTCCTCGCTGCCTCCTCTTTTGCCTCACTCTCTCACTCTGACACGGGATCCTGTGTCCTCAGCCGGACACTTTTCCCTGCGTGACTTTGTCCTCTTACGCAAGAGTGCACGTACGGTGCGCATCTGTCCGCGCGGGGGCTGCACGGCGACCAGACAGCCCCCGGTTTTGTGTTCTCTGCACGTCCAGTTCGAGCCTGACAGCGAACAAAGTGTCAGTGTCCGAGGGCGGAACGAGATCAGGCCCCGCGCGTCACCGTGTACCCCAGATCTGCCGCTCCGGAGCCCCGCCGGCGAGGACGGGCCAGCCGGCTGCACGGCGTGAAAACGAGCCGTGCGTTTGGAAGCGCGGAACCGGAGGAGAGTCAGCAGAGACCTGAGCGTAGTAGGAGCGAGCGTAGATTCAGCCTGCAGGCGTGGGGGAGTGTCTGGACGTCACATGGCTGACCGAGCTCGCCCCCCCCCCCCCTCCCGAGTGTCTCCGCCGTCGAGCGACCACAGGGGGAGTAAAATCAATCTCGGTTTAAATCCAAACCAACAAGGCTTCAAAATCCAGACGGAGGAGTAGAATTATTCCAAACGTCTCCAGTTGATTCATCTGTTTCTGCTTATGTACCAGCGCCTGTTTTGAGTTTGCAACATTAATCGGAATAAAGGAATTCATCCTCCTCTTATTTCCTCCCGGGCCCTCCGTGACCCCCACGGCCCCCCACGGCCCCCCACGGCCCCCCCACAGGGAGCGAACACCGAGCATCTGCCATTTAAGCTTTAGGGACGCACATTTATACGAGGCTACGGATATATGGAATTATCCTCTATCACATCTCTAGTCTTTAGCTTGGAAACAGCCATGATGATACTCCGTGCTGCCCCCCCCCCCCTCCCCGACCCCCCCCTCCTCTTCCTCACAGTGCATTTATATACATTAGGCCTCCGTCTCCTCGGAGGTGAATTAAATCTCTGCAGCTCCGGCGTTCTGCTCCATCTTCCTGCAGCTCAATTCCCCAGCGGTGGTTCCCACTTCCGCAGCAGTTTGTCTCCGTGGGGGGAAGAAGCGGCGCGCCATCAGGACCCCCCCCATTCCAGATCAGGCCCCTGAACGTTCCTGGAGAGCTATGGGACGCTCCTTTGACACAGGTGCACGGAGACGGGCGGGGTGATTTTTTTTATTTTTCTCACATACGGTCTGGAGGCCCTATGAAGCCATTAGGGAATCTGGGGAATGCACGGAATTGTGGGGAAGTGCGGGCTGCTCTCGAGCACGCTCCTGTGCGTCTGCACGTGTCTGCTGACTCAGTTTAAAGACACACGTGCAGAAAACAGAAGAAAAGCGTGTGTTTGGGGATTTCGAGTCTACGGTGAGTGACCCAAAAGAGGGGCGCGTGCACGACGGCCGACCCCGCAGCTTCTCCCGGTACTTCCTGGATGATCCCACGGAAGCGTCGAGGAGCCGAGCGCCGGAGAGCAGCGTTCCCAGGGTCCAGACGAGATCCGCCGCCATCAGCAGTCCGCTCGGATGGAGTTGGACGCGCGGCGATACTTCAATTCATCCCTCTCACTCTCAAGCCTCCTCTCTCATCTCCTGGTCACTTCATCAACCCCTGGCAGAGGCGGAGGGAGCGGATCAGGAGCGGGGGGGGGGGGGGGGGGTCCTGCAGCATCAGCTCTGCTGGCTGAGACGTCTCAGCAGTTCCTGCTACATAAAGAGTTAACATGTCCGAGCTCCTGACTCCTGCTAATCCTATTACTTGGGAGTGCTGCTCTTAGAGGGCTCCAACCTCGCTTTTATTGGAAATCCTTTGCCGTTATAAAGCCTTTTAGCCTCTGGCTGGGCGATTGCTCTCATAAATCAAGTTATTGGGCTTTTGGCAATTCTCTCATGTTTGTATTATTGCGGCGTTGCGTTCAGATATTTGACACAGCCCGCCGCTCTGTCACCGGCGTCGTAACACAAACTAATTCACCTCTCCGTCTTCATACACCTGTTTCTTTTATGTTTCAGTCGTTTCCTGGTTTCATCGGTGCCCATCAGACTAAAAAAAAAAGAAACCCAATTCAGACAGAGCGAACGCTCACCAGCGCTTCTAATTTCCTCCTTAGCTGGTCTCTAAACGTTTGTGCTTTGTCACTGCCACCACGTCGCAGAATAAATTTACTCCTTCACCTCCCCGCTCCTCTTCCTTCCCGCTCCGTAACTCATCTCATTTCCACCTCGCGGTGGCTGCAGCGTTCCCCGCCTCTCTATTCGGGAGCGGGCCCGGCGGCCTGCGCCGCCGGCTGCTCCGCATTCCGGGGGCGGCGCCGTCTCTCGGAGCGATTGCGGTGGTGGCGGATAGGTCAATTGGAAGAAATTGCGTTTCAGCCACCGTGGAGCCGAGGCGAGAAGGAACAAACTGGATATTAGCCCAGTCCGTGTAGGCTGACGTTGTTTACAAGATCTATCTGCCCCCCCCCCCCCCCCCCCCCCCCACCCACCCCCCGCCTTCCACCTTGGTGTTCCACTCTGGTCAGCTGGAGGAATGAGGAATTAAACAACTACATACAACTGTCACTCATCCGTAAACTCAAACTAAGAGGGACTAGTTAATGGATCCGGGCGTATGCGCGCCAGGCGGTGCCGCGGCCCGTCTGATCTGACGATGCTATCTGTAAAATTCATGCGCCCGCTAATGGAAGCTGGCATCGGCAATTTCCGCCTGAGACCTTTTGTTGTTGCGATGAGTAATTAACAATAGCCGAGCGAGATGTGGGCGTGAATCTTTAATGGCGACAAAGCGAGCAGACGGCGTTAAACTACCGCTCCTGGATAATTCATGGTCTTTGACAGTGATTGGTCGGCTCCCTCCCCACCGCCAGCGCACGCTCCTCCCTACATTTCCCAGGGTTCACCAGGAGAATACTCGGCGCGTAGCTTCGCCTCGTGTTGCATTTATGGTAACGAAGGGTTTCGTTGTGTTCGCATGTGCTCGCTGCCGGAGCTGTTGCACGAGCGGTGACCTCTGACCCCTCTGTCAGAGCTTCTACAGACCTCCACAGCTGGAGAAATCTTGGTCCAAAGCATTTATTTTTTTATTTCCTCGTTTAATCTAGTAGTTGTTTTTTTTTAAAACTTGGTCAAACATGCAAGCAGCAACAGGCTCCACCATCAGATCACTTCCCAGCTTCAAGCAGGTCCAGAAACTGATCGTCTCGATCTGAAAGGAGCCCACGCGGAAGATGGATGGAGCGATTATCAAGGAACATGCTTTGACTTTTACTACTCGCTTTTCACTTTTCCCTTTTTCCCCATTTCCTTTGCACCTCTGAGTTATTTTGTTACATCTGAAATTGATTGCCTCATTACTCAGCATTTTCTTTTGCTTGCCTCCCCCTGTTTTCTCCTTTCATCAGCCTGTTGGAGGAGTAAATAACTATTGATTCAGCTCAGCTGAAGCTCACCACCTAGCTTACATTGAATTCTCCCGCGCTTGTTAAACGTTATCTGCCGCCACCTGGTCCAAGTACGCTGACGTGTAATCATCATCGGTGGCTGGTGTGGCCCCCTGTTGGGTATCCCACAATGCATTTCACCTCAGCCAGCGACAGAAGCGGCAATGACGGGACATATGTACGAGAATGCTCTCCAAATGTTCCTCATTGTTAAGCTTTGTCTTCTAGCATAATGCTAATATCACACGAGCCGTAACAGTGCTGATATAACTTCTTTAACCCTAAATATATTCGTGAAAATGCTCTCTTTTTTGTTCTTGTATCTTCATTCAGGGCAATGCTCTGTTGCTAACCAGGTTAGCGCCTCTTGCCTTTGGATACTGTGACCCAGTGATTGACATGCTCATCCTGCCTGTGGTCAAACCAGAACCTGTGGATTTTCGCGGGTGCAGGAACAACTTTAGTCTTTTTTAAATTCAGCAGTAGATTCCAGTGAGTCTGACGTGACAGGCGTTTGTTTAAGAGCGGTCTTTATTATGACAGCGCGCAGATATCGCCGCAGATGCTTCACGGTGACTGTGCTGATGTGTTTAATGTGCTCATTAAATCAGCGACGGCGGCGCATGTGTTCCTGCTCGGCGCGCCCGCATGTGGGAAAGTCATAATTCAATCTGCAGCCTCTCTGGTTAGCCACATGTTCTGATGCCTGCAGCAGGCCTTGATGTAGCCTGACACCGCACCGGAGCCGCAATCTGGAGGAAAGCCGCGGCTGCCAGGAGCCGCTGGTGGCACGGCGAGGCTCCGGACCGGCTGCGTGGCGTTCAGGGAGGTTAGGGGCAGGCCGCGGTTTGGCATGCTTAGCACGCGGGGGAAATTTGGTTTGCCAGAGAGGGCAGCATCATCCCAGTTTACCTTTGAATTTCAATCAGGCGCTCCGTAGAGGTTAGCGAGCTAAAACAATCCCGCCCATCAGGACGGAGACGTCTTGCGGCTGCGCCCAAAAGAAAAGAGGCGACATTTTTATGAATATATGTTATCAGGCGAAATAAATGAACCTGAGGCCCGGAGAATGGAAGTGGCCGATGTTTTCGTGCCCATCTTAAAGGGACGACTCACTGTTGACATGGTGTCAGCCCTGTCACCTCGGTTTTAGAGAAGGCATCAAGCACGTGCGCGCGAGCGCTGACCCGTTTAGCTGACCCGACACTGGCCTCAGACTTGAGCTGCTGATTGAGACAAACAGACAGCCAGATCATCGGGTCGCCTGCGTGGTCGAAGTGAGATTCGGGGGAATTAGCGTTGCGTCATTACAAGCTGTGTCATATTTGAGTCAGACGGAAGAAGAAATTTAAAAAACAAACCTGAACGACGGCTCTTCAGGGTGAAAAATGGAGGGAAAGCTAAGCTAACGCAGTTAGCTAACGCTGTTGGACTAATGTCTTGTACGGACTTGCGTCCTCCGTATTGAGAAACCACTAAAGAGCTTAAAAAAAATAGCACTGAAGTCTCGTTAATCCTCTGTAAATCAGATTAAAGTGAAAATGTTCCTCGCAGGCAGAAGCGTTGGAATAAGACGGAGTGGAGCGACGAGACACTTGTGATGACGCGGCAGTTTGGTTTTCAGACCTAATTAATCACTTTCAGGCAAATTTCTGTTTTCACAGAATTTCTTTGCCGATTTAATGATTTTCGCTGCCCAACATAAACCTGAAAAAAACCCCAAACTGAAGCAACAGCGCGACTGGAGTTAACTGAATTGTAAATTGCTTGACTGTTACTTGACTTTTACATCCACGCGGGCGTTCGTCTGGGCCCGGCGGGGGTGGGGGGACGGATTGCTGTTGCCAGGGAACAATTGAATCTGCGGGGGTCCCAGCGGCCGGCGTGCGGCTGCATTTCCAGGGCGCCAACAGGAGCATTTTTCACCGCCCGAGCCTCCGTGGCACCTCGGTTCAGCGGTATTAATAATCTCCAAATATTGGTTTTCTCCCTAGTTAGTGAGCTGGGAGCCCCCCCGACCCACGGCCGTCCGTGAAGATTGAGTCAGCAGCGTGCACGGTTTTGGGCTCTTATTAAGCCAATTACAGCCTGCGGCCGCCTCTGGTGTCGTCTTGTTTGGGGCAGAAGCGTCTGCCTGTTGTTCCTGGGAACGCGCAGCGGCCGTAGCGTCGGAATTCCTCGGGTCGCGCCGGAATGCTGCACTTGTTTATGCGCCAGAATATGGATGTGTGTAAACAGGAAGCGTGACAGTGGCACCAAGGGGTTTCAGCGCCTAAGTGGGTGAACGGTAAATAGAGAGAGGGGGAAGCTGCGCATTGTGAAATCCCCATCTGCTGTAAAGTGGGACGCTGACACTTTCAATCTGTTCGGATTTGCGTTTGCCCCCCCCCACCCCCCACCCCCGAGCCCTCCACGCTCTCCCTTCCCTCTCCTGGATCCAGGGGCTGGATCCAGGAGTAATCACAGATCAGGTTTCCGGGGTTCAGTCGGCTAACGTTAACCAAACATACGTCTCAGGCTCTGATGGGAGCGGGGGCCACATGACCACTTCCTGTTGGGACGGACAGACTAGCGGCGGAGTCACAACTCTCCAGATATTTTATTTCTACTGTGAAGAACAGTGGGGGGCACACGGGTCCGAAGCGCTAAAGGATTAAATATGTCACGACAGATGCGGCTGAAGTCGGTGTCTGTTTGGATTTACAGTGGTTGCAGACGTTGAGGGGAAGGTTGGAACGCCGGGAGCAGCGCGAGTTATCCGTCTTTCAGAGAAAAATGTCCCCCCTGAGCCGGCGCGAGCAGCGCGTCTGCTAAATTCATCCAATTGTCAGCTTTTTCTCCAGCTCGCTCGGGTCAAGAAAACTGTTTTATTGGATTGAAGGTGAAGTTTTACCCGATATTCCGGCCTTAATGCGATTTCCACGTTTGCAGAGTTCCATCACGTCCTTGTGGTTTTCACATTTACCCTAAAGAGGTTTTTTAATACAGGATATCAAGTGTGGACTCGAAATACAAGCAGGCCAAGACTGGTTCAATTATTTCATGTTTCCACTGCCACGTATGCTCTGGAACACTCTCTCTCTCACACACACACACACACACACACACACACACACACACACACACACACACACACACACACTGAATCACATCTGAATCTCAGGCTGCGTTAAAGAGCTCCCAAACTCTTTTCCTCTGTCATAATTACAGCGCAGGTGAGCAGCCAAACTTCCCGTCTCGGCCTTTTGTTCTTTACACTTGCAGAAACGCGGCGTTGCAAAAATGTCAAAGCCATTACTGCATCACTGGCGCCGCCTGCACTCAGCGCTGCTCCCTTCCACTCCTTCAAACACACCTGTCTTCTTAAGTGCTCACATAATCACACGTGCACTTTAAAGTCACGCGTGTGGCCGTGGCTGTTTTTTTTTTTGCTGTGACGCGTCACGCCTCAACACCACCTCCCCCCCCCCCCCCCACCCCGGTACGACCACTTAAGCAGCAAGAGAGCTCGTTTAGCTGACGACCCATCACATTTGTCTGCTCCGAGGCTAATCGATGAATCATTATTCGCCTACTCGGGCTGAGAAGGCATCGGAAATACTCGGAAAATGACCTTCCCAAAGCGTGAGAATGCGTTACCCCCCAACACCTTGGGAGTATTTGGGGTTTGGGACCAGCGTTTCTGAGCGGTTGGCAGGAGAGGATATTATCTTACAGCTCCAGTACTTATCATATTAGCCGTATTAGCATTCTGAGATCCGACATCCGCCTCCACAGCTCAGAGCTGCGTGAGCCGCTAATGCAAATGTTGTTTGTTTTATCTCGGCACAAGTCATAAATCAGGCAGATTCACACATGCCCCCAAAGAGCAGAAGGAAAGATTCCGATTCCGAAAGAAAAGGGTCCGCCAGCCTGCCGGATAAACCTTGAATTTCTTTAAATTCACCTTTACAGACCGGTTTGATTCATTCCCTTTAATCAAATAAAAGCTGATGTAGCTCAGATAGTCTCCATACAAGCCAGAGTTAATCTTTATTTATGTGTGCTCGACTTTCAGGCACCATTATAAACTAGTTAACGGCAGCGATCAGAACCCTATAAGAACTCCGACGTCCCGCCGTGTTTTGCATGCGTGTGCGGATGTGTTAATGTAGCCTGACAGCGGTGGAGGTTAGAAGCTTTAAGGAACGACGCCTGCGGCATCAGCGTGGCTCCTCGCCAGACAGCGGGACAAATAATTCTCTAATGGGGACAAACATCCCACTGAGGATGTGGGACAAACATCAAACAGCCCGTCACACTTTGAGCTGGATCCAGGTTCTCCCCGGGCCGCTCGCCGGCGCCGGCGCTGAAAAATTGAAGTTGCTCGCGTTATTTAGAAATTAAAAACCAACAGGAAATGGGAATAAAACACCCCCGCGTTGCCAAATTTGAGCCCAAACAGCCGCCTTTGAACAGTGGCTTTGGCCCGATGGAGCCGCTCCACCAGAGACAGCGAAGGACGCCTTCAGGTGTGACTGACGGCAGCAGGACCGGTTCTGCGGTCCAGTAATCGCTTTAACGGGCGCCGTGTTTTCAGCAGGAAAACAGGATCAACGTGCCCGTTAAAGACGCTAACTAAGAGCTCAGTAGCCTGTTTTTACTCTGCTACTTATTAAACTGCACTTAATCTGTATTCTGGCCCCTTTTCCTCACTTTTCTGCTGCTTTCATTTCTGTTTACAGGTGTGTGTGTGTGTGTGTGTGTGTGTTGTGTGTGTGTGTGTGTGTGTGTGTGTGTGTGTGTGTGTATGCAAGCTCAGGACTAGGCCCAGGGAGAGATAATGAAAATATAAGTCTTATCAAACCACTGCAGACTGAGAGGAGCTCTCTGTTTTGCTCTTCCTCTTCGCTCCTCGTGCAGCCGTTGCTTCTCGTCTCTCTGCCTCAGCACTTGATGCTTTGACTGATTCTCGCTGCCACTCAGATGTCTCCCCGCCGCCGCTGAAGCGTGGAGCGCTGGGGCGGCTTTACCACCCAGAGAACGCCCGCCGCTCCTCATCCCGGCGCCGAGCCGCGCCGCGGAGCCTCCGTCAGGTCGCGCCGTCGCGCTGAAACTTTTATTTTTGCGATTTTTATTACCAGATAAGGGGTCTTTCAGACAGTGCGAGATGAAAGCGTTCCAAACACCGGCCCCCGCCTCATTACGGATCCGGAGCTGCTCTTCGTGCTAGGAATCAATTATTCACAACGTGGCCCAAATGAATAATATTCTTCTCACCCTTTCCCTTCATCCTCTCTCTCCACTCCAACCTGACTCGCCCACGGTGGCGAGGGTGGGGAAGGGGACCACGGCGAGCGTCGGGTGACAGAACCTTGAGTCAGGAACAGTTTGGTGCAGCCCCGCTAATGAACACTGAGCCTTTTATTACGGCGGCTTCAATCGGCTTCCTCTGGTTCCTGCACATCTAATTTGTGTTTCAGCTCCGTTGAATGTGGCAGAGTGAGACGTCGCTCCGTCTTATTAGTCGTCTCTTTTCTCTGTGGCCTGATCTCGGAGCCGCCAACAAAACAGTTTCGTGTGAGTGAACTTTTCCCGCACCTCCGCACGCAGCTCCGTCATCTTTCATGTTGTTCACCCCCTCCTCCGCGCCGCCCCATTGTCTGCTGCCATTTCCCACCTCTCTATCTCCGCCCGTCCTTCCGTCCGTCCGTCCGACCGTTCCGTCGAGCCGCGAGGGTTTGAAAAGAACATTGAAAGGAGATGGAGGCGATAAAGCAAGAAAGGCGGTATTGAAAAAGAGAGACAGAGGGAGCGCGAGGGAGGCGGGAGTGAAGGTGAAGGAGAGGAGGGAGGAAGGGAGGGAGGAGGAGGGGGGGGGGGGGGGGGGGAGGGGGGAGGGAGGGGCTGACGTGTGAGGCGGGAGCAGCCGAGGCACTAAGTGATGCTGACAGGGACACATTTCCTCCAGAGCTTTGGAATTGTGTTGTGTGAAATTGAAACGGCGACGCATCAGGAGGAGTTATTTGAAATAAATTTAAAGTGCTTCAGCACTTTGAAGGCACCCCTCGTACCCCCCCCCCCCCCCCCCCATGATGCCGTCGCCTCCAGCGAAAGGATGTTTCCTCTTTGTCTCTTCCGCCTGTCCGTTTCATATCTCCCTGCTCCTCCTGCTGTCTCGGCGTCCCTCCCCACCGCAGATCTCTTCACCCCCTTCGTCACGGCGGTGGAAGGCGGAGGAGCAGCCAGCCAGAGAGCAGAATTAATTAGTTTAATTTCATACCTTTTCATTAAGTCGCCACCCGGCAAGGACGCGACTGTCAGCGCATCCAGTAAATTCTGCTTTTGACTTTTTTTCCCCTGACGGTCTGAAGAGGAATGCCACCAACGGGGGGAGAAGGAGGCAGAGCAGTTAATGTATTTAGATCAGCACGTAATGGAGCGTTTCATATAATAAAAGTCAATTCCCAAAATCATTCCCGCCGGCTGATAATGCGTTTTCATTGAGGCGTGAGCACCCCCTTCCCCTGTGATGACGTTCCTCAAAGACCTGTTGCGGGCGGAATGGGAAGTGACACACAAGCGGCGTGACCAGAATCTGACCGGATCAGGTGGCACATTGGGAACGCTCATTATCCCGAATCACCGCTTTCATCGAGGCGGGAGCTGGTGTGAGCTCAGGAACGACCTCCACGGCACTCCGGAGCACCCTTCCCAAAGCAAAATCCGATAAGTTTTTGTTGAGACGCATTTTCACCACATTTGGTGGGGGGAGGGGGTGTCAACGCTCGGGAATCGGACCATTTCCAATTCCTCCTCCCTCAAGTGCGGCTGATCGCAGCAAATAAAACAGTTTTAAAACAGGGACGCACTTCCTGTTTCCCGCTGGAGCGTGCGAGAGTTTCAACTGTTGTGAGAACTCGTGCACTTGGGATCCTTGGGATGGGGGGGTGGGATAAAAAGCCAATCATTCCGTTAATTAAGGGGTGACTTATATGGGCAGACGTGTGTTGATAACGATGTGTCCATTTCAGCGCTTGAAAGATGCCTGAAACATAAAATGAATCTGTTGTTTATTAACTGTGTACATTCCTCCGTCATAATTCCCAAAAGTCTGCATTCTCCTTTGGAATGCCGCGTTTTCCTGACCAAGCCTCTGTTGTTATTGGTGTTATTAACTCCTTAGGTGCCGACTTAATGAGGCAATTAGCTTCCTTTCCTGCCGAAGCCTCTGATTTTCGGTGGTTTCATGAAGACGCGCCGAGGAGCAGGGCCGGGGGGGGAGCCTCCCTGGCCGGCTGGCGCGAGCGTTTCTCTTTAAGCGGCGCTCCCGCTCGATGCGGCGAGCTAATGCGTTTGACCCCTCGCTCCCAGAGGAAGTGCTTTCAGATGAATGAATCGGCCTGTTTATAAGGCCTCTTCATCAGTCACACCGTCTGCTTCCTCTCTTTTTTCCCCCGCCTTTTGTCTTAACCGGGGTGTCGGCGGCCCCCGCAGTCATTAGCTGAACTCTATATCGTCGAGGGGGCCCGGGTGGGAGCGCTAACGTTCTTTTGATTTTAAAAGAGGAAGCCATACTGCGGCAGGTGAAGGAAGCAGAGAGTCCCTGCTGGGTTTGCGGCGCGTGTTTTATTCAGGCTCAGACAGGAACTCTTCATTCATCTGCTCGTTCTCTCTTTGCAACAGGCATCAGAAGACTGTTTTAATATTTCTCTCTGATATGGATCTTACCTCGGATTCCTACAAAAGGCCCGTCTATTCTTAGCTCCTGCGCGTGCGGTGACACGAGTTTACCAAGGTTACGATCAAACCCTCACGCGCGACGCCGCCCTCTGATCTCGCGCTATACTTTTACTCTTTTGTCATCCTTTCTGTTCGACTCATTTTCATACATATTGGCTGTTCAACGCTCTCATTTCCTTCTTCAGATGTGCTGCGGCTCCTTTTCTCTCTGCAGGAAATGGGTTTTATGCTACGGCTCCTGAGTTTAATGCCGGCGCGGAGGGGGCGCGTCGCTGTTTGGCGTGTTGTTTGATGCATTAAGGATGGCGTGCCGGATTCCAGGGGGTCAAATTAAAGAAACGTTTTCCGTCACTGTCTCGTTGTCTTTAAGACGTCCTTTATTTGACAGATTACAACAGCCTGGAAGCGAATTGGATCTCAAGGAACTCAGGTGTCAATAATGTAGATGAGCGTAACTCCTCCAGATTAATAGTTTATTGGCCTTTTTTTGCTGCATTTGGAGCAGCTGAAGTCAAGCAAACATTTGGTGCCTGGCGCAGTGCAGGAATCTGGAGCATGGAGGAACATATTGAATATATTTTCAGGCCAGCGTCTACTGTGCTAGCTAAAATGCTGAGTTCCGCCTTGAGGCTGCGCAACTTATCGTGAAAATTCAGGATGCAAGATTCAAATAACAGGTCCATCACTTTTGTGGCCAATAGTTGTAGAAGAAGCTTTGTTTTTGCTGTTTGCCTCAAATGTATGCGAAGGCAACATTCATATGCAGAGGTAAAAAAAACAACAACTTATTTTGGCAAATAAAGGTCCTGGAGAACACGTTCAGACCAGAGGTTCTGTCTGCTGCCCCCTCCTTCCTCGCTGCAGTCATGAGTGATGAGGGGCAGCGCTCAGGCTAAATGACCGGGCTGAAAACGTCACCGTGTGGACAACCGCAGCGGGTCCGCCACAAGCAAAGCTCGAGCACGGCCCACCAAATCCCCCAACATTAACGGCCACCCAGAAGCCATGTTGCACATGCAGCTGGTCAGGTAGTGAAGAACAAAGTCAGACTGAGATGGATTGAAGGAGATGGGGGCACCCATCCAGGGCGGGTAAGTGAGGTTTCCCCCTGCAGTGGTGGCTGAGAGGCTGCTCAGCGATCAGTGAAATGGAGCTCAGTCTGAGCTTTATTCTCCGGGAGCCACATCCGGCACCGCAGATATCCTCATCCTCATGGGTGAGCAGCTCCAGCTGATCCTGCAGGTTACCGCTGCTAGAAATGACAAGAGTCTTCATTTTTCAATGCCTTTCTCTGTTTTTGAGGCGTGGACGGGCTTTTAATGATTCCAAACATTTTTATGGATCCCAGCAACTAGAGAGGACGGCTCAATATTTTTTATCCTGTATTCTTGAAGATGGTAGATGGTGGTAGATGATGGTGGTAGATGGTGGTAGATAGGGGTAGATGGTGGTAGATGGTGGTAGATGATGGTGGTAGATGGTGGTAGATGATGGTGGTAGATGGTGGTAGATGGTGGTGGTAGATGGGGGTAGATGATGGTAGATGGTGGTAGATGGTGGAAGAAGATGGGGGTAGATGATGGTGGTAGATGATGGTAGATGATGGTAGTAGATGGTGGTGGATGATGGTAGATGGTGGTAGATGATGGTAGATGGGGGTAGATGGTGGTAGATGGTGGTAGATATGCCCACACCTGCAGATATCCCTGTCTTCACTCCTTTTTTGTGGCCAAGATTTTTGGGACCTCGCGTTTACCAGCTCTTGTTTACTTACAGCAGCCTGTGTGTGTGTGTGTGTGCGTGCGTGTGCGTGTGTGTGTGTGTGTGTGCGTGTGTGCGCGTGCGCGGTAGCGTCAGTATGTATTTCAGTTTGGACTGTAGCAGAGGGCGGTGTCAGTTCTAATCGGGGACAAAGCAGGGATGGAAAGGTCAACTCTGTGGTGGAGCACAGAGACACACAGACACTGGAAATAGACAGAGACGAGTACACCTGTAGACACTGAACACACACACACACACATGCACGTACTCTCAGGAAACCAAAAAAGATGTGACTGATGTGGAAAGGTCAAGATTCACACAGGGGATTGGCAGGTGTGGGCCACTGACCTGCACCGAGGAAAAGCAGCTCGACAGGAAGCGAGCCGATTGTGGGTTTCCTTCCGACGCTCCGACTGGTGGGTTGTGATTTTCGCCGAGGTCACGGAGAGCGCTCGGTTCCCCGACGGACCCCCTCCCCGCTCCTTGCTGCTCCGGTTCCTTTCCTCCGAGGACCACCGGTGCTGTCACATTTAGGTTCAAGCCCACATAATAATAAAGAGCAGATTTTAGACATTTCTAATAAAACCATAACCCCCCCCCATTCAGTGAGGACTGCTGAACTTCTGATCGATTAAATCTGTGAAAGAAAGATTGCTCAGGCACATCTGCATCTGTTGCCGCGGCGACGGCGTCCCCTCGGCCGCGGCCATACCATCAGCTCAGTGTGATAAACAGGAACACGGGGAGAACAAACCCTCCTGTCACTACAAATAAACATCTGTGGGGGCGCCTGAAGGCCAGCCCAGGCTTTCTCTACACAGAAACACACTCCATAACACAGATGCAGGAGCCCGCACAGACGCGCACACACCTCCTCCCACCCATTCATCTGCTCGGAAGGTTACTCTCCCCGTCCCGCGAATTATTTTGATCTGCGGAAACAAACGCCTTCGCTCCCTCTGGATTCTCCAGATAAGCAGATTGGTTTGTCTTTTCGGGGGAGACAAAAGCAGCTCAGTCCACACAAAGGTTTATAAAATGGCACCGGCAGAGCGGTGGCGAGGAGCTGGAACCCACAAAGCCTACATATAATTCCAGGAAATGTCACTTCCCGTATCAGCTATAAATACACGCAGATTCCTACCTCCATACTTGTGTCAGGGGTTCGACTCTGGCTCCTCTTCTCCTCCAGCTCCTCAGTGGCTCCTCATTGTTGGCTGAAATTCTTCATTGAGATTCTAAATCTCAGCACTGTCGCGTCCGTTCTGTCCAATAATATGAAGACATTAGCGTCTCTCTGTGCTCGCTCTTTGTCAGGCAGAACAAGAGAGGTTCAGCAGACAATGCGGCGCCGCCGAACGCCTGAAATGCTAATCAGGATTGATCTGGACGTGGATATTTGAAAAAAAAAAAGTTTTAAAAAATGGGACGATTGCTGTCACGGCGCTCAGTGAGGGGCTGATTCAGAGCGGCATAAATATTAATGGTGGGTGCCCATCAGAGACGGCACGCCACCGTCAGCCCCGCGATCGCCCGCCAAGTGTTTCACCACAACCTTTAGAGCTGATTGGTGCGTACACACACACACACACACACACACGGAGGCTCAATTGATGAGAAAAAAAACCTGGTGTGGCTAAAGTGTGTAGCGACAGGGCTGATTAGGCAACACGTCCCTACCTGGATGAGGTTTATTAGGGATCTAATGGAAGATGTCCAGACTGTCAGCGCCCCAGCTGGAGGTCCTAAAACACGCCACAGTGGGAAAGAATTCCTCCACAACAAGCTGCTGTGGCATTTCTGTGATTGTACTTGGCCACAGTCTGCGCCACCATCAGGGCCGGAGTGGAATAACGTGATTTCTGAGGTCGTTTCATCGTCCGTGCGTCTTAAGTGAATGAATGAGGTCACAGTGTGAGTGAAAGTTGCGTTATTTGGCTCGTTTCTTTACTCGGTGCATTAAAGTTTCGGTGACCTAAAAAAGCGCCGTATTTTAGGTCAGCCAGTTAAGAGCGCTGTTCCATATCTGATGGACCAAACAGCCGTGAGAACCGAGCAGAAATGTGCGGGCGTCGGCGCCGATGGCGTCATAAGCACATCAAGTGTGTTATTACTCACCCAGCTAGAAGAGGGAGATGAAGGTTGGGCGCTGCGTGTGCGATCCAACATGAGAAGGTCGATGACCCCTTAATTATTACAGCCCATTTCCAACCTGAACCTGAAACCCAAATAGTACCGAACAAAGAGGAACGCGCGCTTTAGCTTTTGCATAATAGCATGAGAAAAAGATAGCTTCTTCATTCAAAATAAACAGTATGTTTGTTTTCCCTGCACGTAGCAGTGGTACTTATAGCGACACACTCACGCGTCTGGGTCTCGCTGAGCTTCATTATTCCAGGACCTGAGGGTGAGAACCGGCTCTGTTCGTGCGCGACGGTGTAGCGTAAGTAAAGATCCTGCTCGGTCCAGCAGGTAAAGTATCAGCTTTGCTTTTAATCACGCCATTACTGGCGGTGGAACGCATCAGCGCACGCGTGCCCATAAGCCCAGAGTCACCAGTCCATCATGGGCTGAAAAACCAACGCCAGGAATGTATGAGATGACTCCGGGACACAAACAGGCTCCCTCCTGTGTGCGCCTTTTGAAGGGGGCCATTGCTTAAGCAAGGCACGTCTGTATTGATGCACGTAGTTGGCAGTCTGCAGACAACATCCACAGAACATCCCGGGCCATGGAGAAAATCAATGGTTCCCATCTCTTCCTGCTCCTAACGGATCCGAGGGCAATGGATGGATCTTGTTTATGACTTTATTATCGACTCCAGGCGAATTATTCATAAAAGTACGCCATCATAATCCACTGCCTCGCCGGGTCAGGCCCGGTTGTTCGCAGTTCATTTTCCTTTAAACTGCGAAACGATAACAGGGTCTTTTGGCCCGCTTCAGTGGGTCAGATCGGCGCATTCCAGTAGAAAAACTTCGGAATACTTGCAGCAACTGTGCGATTCTGTCGGAAATCTGCGGAAAAAAAACAACCCTGGGATCTGACATCTGTTTGATCCGGCGAGTCGGGCCGGGACTTGAGGGGAAGTTGATCCTCAGGTAATTTGACGTGCGGCGCAGAGAGATAACTTTAATGCGACTGATGACACGTTTGGGGGTTTGTCGGCGCTCTGGCCAAGGCTTATTTGTCCTGTCAGGTTGTAATTCAATCAGCACTGCAGCGAACAGACCTGCAGAGACGGTGCGAGCGCACGACACGCGTCCTCCTGCTGTAAAGAGGACGCGTGTCCTCGTCTCCTGCCGTCAGCAGAAGTCTGAGGGCAACCATCCCAACTGAATTTGAATCTTTACTCTCTGCCTCCTTCACTGTACTGAAGGGTCTACCTTCTAGGTCGCCATTACCTTTGTGCTGTTTTTCTGGCAGGAACAGGTTTGGTTGGTGAGCAGATGTTTGCCTTTACCCTCGAAGCTCCGGCTGGACGTAGGCCGGAGGTGTTTCAGCCGAATGGACGGCCCTGTGACGAGAACCCGACGCCGTGTGCGCTCCTGCAGAAGCTCTCCTGCTTGTCGGTCCACTTCCCCCTCATTCAGAGACGAGCTCCAAATGCGAACAGGACTGCATCGTCAGCAAAAAGACGGAGCGCCACCCTAAAACCTTTGAATCATAAACAAGGGGTTCGTGCTGGAACGTAGGAACTTTGTGTCTTGTGTGCGGAGGGTCAATTTTTCTGCAGTGAGTGACGAGCCGAGGCTCTGCCCCGTCCCCTCTCGCTGCGCCGGCTGATTTAAATGGCCTCTGATGCTCCGTTGGACAGAAGCATGTCCGTGGATAAATCATTCAAAGGTCATCTGCGCAGCTGTCACTCAGCCGCTCTGACGGCCGCCTGTCTAGTGCCTCTCCAATTCTCAGCTACATTTTCCTACTCAGAGTCCATCCTTCCGCCTCCCCGTCCCCTCACGTCTTCTCCAATCTGCGTCTCTTGGCTGCGGTATTGTCCGCTGCGCCTGTCTCCGAGCCCCGCTTCAAAAGGCATTGATGTCAGACATAATGGGAACATTTAATTTTATTAAACACACTCTCCGCTCCGTCCGCCGAGACAGCGATTGTTGTTTTGATATACAGCAGGAGGATTAATTATTAACGGACGGCGTTCTGCCGGTTGTAGGCTGAAGGGCTGATGAATACATGGACGGACGCAGAGTTGTGCACACGCAGGGTTCATGATGAACACATCCTGTGAAATGGATTTCTTGTAATTACCAGTGTCGCCGTATATTCGTTTTGGCCTTATTTTCTCCTGGCGGATGCAGGTCGGCCGCTCTGCCCAACAAGACAAGCGGCGCTCCGTAATGAAGTGTTTAATATTTGATGCCGCTGGATTTTGCGCGCCTCCATTAACCCTCCGTCCGGGCTGAGAACCGGCTGCACAATGTAAATCATGATCTGCCCACCGCCGGGTAATGTGGCAACCCCAAAATCTGTCATGATAGCGAGCAGCGGCGCACACCAGGCTGGAGCCTCACAATCACGTAGCATAAATAATTCATCGCCGCGCTGCCTGCTGTCTTGGTGCCGTTTGTGCCAGGAGGATATTTTATCGGAGGAGAGCCTCGGTGGAGCGGAGCTGTTGGGGAACGTTGGAGAGGTGCGAGGCCGCTCCTGCTTCCTTCTGGGTGCTTGTATGTGAGCGTGGAGCTACAGAGGGGGAAGCGTGCATAAGAGACCTGACAACATCTCCTGCAGAGTCGATGCTGCGGACGTCCCGTTGAAGAAGAACCTAAACACAATCATGTTTACAGCTGCATGGACGATTATGTGCATTTGTAATGTGCATTTCCTGACAAATGTACTTTTTTTTTTACATGCTTTTCGTTCTCACGGAAACCAGGTAAGCGAAAAACTCCTGCGTTTCTTCCCACCGTTACCGTCTTGAAGTGACAAAAAAGGGCCATTATGTGCTAAAAGGTTGTTTTTTTACTGTAGCTGCATGAGCTGAGTGGTTCTAAAGTATGTTTGCTGTGAGAGGTGTGCCAGAGGTCTGACGGTGGGTTTCCCAGGATCCTTTTCAATCTTAACATAAACCAGACACAAACTTTCCTCCTCCCGGTTCCATCGGAAAATATTCCAAACAAGGCAAGTGCCAGAGATGTGAATTTCAGGATTTTTGAAATGAAAATAAAAATGTGTCTTTCCGGAGACGCCTGGTTTCAATTTAATTTAAGAACACTGGCAATAATAATAGATATTCCCTGTTTAGGAAATTGAACTCCCGCTGCAATTATATTTAGATTACAGAGCTGGAACTAGCTCACATTAGCGCTATTATTTAGCAAGGAGTCGAGGTTGGGAAGGCTCCCTGGAGTAACTACATTTCACAAAGTCATTAGCCAGGGAACTGTGGGGACATTACGGTGTACGTTTATTTTAATTTTCCTGCTCTCGCTCGCTCTCTCTCACCCGAACAGTCTGGAAATCACCATTAAACAGCCGCTAATACAGCAGCTTCAACAGCACGGCTATATTTTCTGACAAAGACAAAATATAAACACTGCCTTTTATAACAGTCGAGACTTTATCAAGATAAACGTATACTGTAGAGGGGTGTTAAAATGCTGGCACGTGGAGGACGGGGGGGTTCTGAAGCCACGGAGCCGTCAGTAAACAGGCAGAGGGTGTGTGTGAGGGTCCTGCCAACGTGGTTATTGAGACTGAAACACTTCTCTCTCTCCCTCGGCGTCCCGCAGGTGAAAAGGATGCTTCTATCCACGGAGTTTTGGTATAGAGTCAGGTGTATATACAATCAGGCGTGTTCACATATATAATGAGCGACCCGCCACGCCCCCTCTGTCCTATAGAGTCAGGCGTGTCCACATATATAATGAGCGACCCGCCACGCCCCCTCTGTCGTATAGAGTCAGGCGTGTCCACATATATAATGAGCGACCCGCCACGCCCCCTCTGTCCTATAGAGTCAGGCGTGTTCACATATATAATGAGCGACCCGCCACGCCCCCTCTGTCCTATAGAGTCAGGCGTGTCCACATATAATGAGCGACCCGCCATGCCCCCTCTGTCCTATAGAGTCAGGCGTCGTCCACATATATAATGAGCGACCCGCCACGCCCCCTCTGTCGTATAGAGTCAGGCGTGTCCACATATATAATGAGCGACCCGCCGCGCCCCCTCTGTCGTATAGAGTCAGGCGTGTCCACATATATAATGAGCGACCCGCCGCGCCCCCTCTGTCGTATAGAGTCAGGCCTGTCCACATATATAATGAGCGACCCGCCGCGCCCCCTCTGTCCTATAGAGTCAGGCGTGTCCACATATATAATGAGCGACCCGCCGCGCCCCCTCTGTCCTATAGAGTCAGGCGTGTCCACATATATAATGAGCGACCCCTCGCGCCCCCTCTGTCCTATAGAGTCAGGCGTGTCCACATATATAATGAGCGACCCGCCGCGCCCCCTCTGTCCTATAGAGTCAGGCGTGTCCACATATATAATGAGCGACCCGCCACGCCCCCTCTGTCGTATAGAGTCAGGCGTGTCCACATATATAATGAGCGACCCGCCGCGCCCCCTCTGTCCTATAGAGTCAGGCCTGTCCACATATATAATGAGCGACCCGCCACGCCCCCTCTGTCCTATAGAGTCAGGCGTGTCCACATATATAATGAGCAACCCCTCGCGCCCCCTCTGTTCTATAGAGTCAGGCCTGTCCACATATATAATGAGCGACCCCTCGCGCCCCCTCTGTCCTATAGAGTCAGGCGTGTCCACATATATAATGAGCGACCGCCGCGCCCCCTCTGTCCTATAGAGTCAGGCGTGTCCACATATATAATGAGCGACCCGCCGCGCCCCCTCTGTCCTATAGAGTCAGGCGTGTCCACATATATAATGAGCGACCCCTCGCGCCCCCTCTGTCCTATAGAATCAGGCATGTCCACATATATAATGAGCGACCCCTCGCGCCCCCTCTGTCCTATAGAGTCAGGCGTGTCCACATATATAATGAGCGACCCCTCGCGCCCCCTCTGTCCTATAGAGTCAGGCGTGTCCACATATATAATGAGCGACCCGCCGCGCCCCCTCTGTCCTATAGAGTCAGGCGTGTCCACATATATAATGAGCGACCCGCCACGCCCCCTCTGTCGTATAGAGTCAGGCGTGTCCACATATATAATGAGCGACCCCTCGCGCCCCCTCTGTCCTATAGAGTCAGGCCTGTCCACATATATAATGAGCGACCCGCCACGCCCCCTCTGTCCTATAGAGTCAGGCGTGTCCACATATATAATGAGCAACCCCTCGCGCCCCCTCTGTTCTATAGAGTCAGGCCTGTCCACATATATAATGAGCGACCCCTCGCGCCCCCTCTGTTCTATAGAGTCAGGCGTGTCCACATATATAATGAGCGACCCGCCGCGCCCCCTCTGTCCTATAGAGTCAGGCGTGTCCACATATATAATGAGCGACCCGCCGCGCCCCCTCTGTCCTATAGAGTCAGGCGTGTCCACATATATAATGAGCGACCCCTCGCGCCCCCTCTGTCCTATAGAATCAGGCATGTCCACATATATAATGAGCGACCTGCCGCGCCCCCTCTATCCTATAGGATCAGGCGTGTCCACATATATAATGAGCGACCTGCCGCGCCCCCTCTGTCGTATAGAGTCAGGCCTGTCCACATATATAATGAGCGACCCGCCGCGCCCCCTCTGTCCTATAGAGTCAGGCGTGTCCACATATATAATGAGCAACCCCTCGCGCCCCCTCTGTTCTATAGAGTCAGGCGTGTCCACATATATAATGAGCGACCCCTCGCGCCCCCTCTGTCCTATAGAGTCAGGTGTGTCCACATATATATGAGCGACCCGCCGCGCCCCCTCTGTCCTATAGAGTCAGGCGTGTCCACATATATAATGAGCGACCCCTCGCGCCCCCTCTGTCCTATAGAATCAGGCATGTCCACATATATAATGAGCGACCTGCCGCGCCCCCTCTATCCTATAGGATCAGGCGTGTCCACATATATAATGAGCGACCTGCCGCGCCCCCTCTATCCTATAGAATCAGGCGTGTCCACATATATAATGAGCTGGGAGTCTCTCCGCAGCAGCAGCAGAGAATCCCGTTGTCATTAGAATTTAAAGCTCCAAACTCTCACTGTTCTTTATGAATAAAGGCAGGTTGAGGGACGCCTGATTTATGGAGGAGCTTCCTGTCCTGCTTTCACTCGGCTGCTGCTGAGCATCATTTTTTCCCGCTTTATTTACACTGATTGGAAATGGCTAAAATTCTGCTCAAGAGAAGTTTCTCTTCCAGTAGGACAGCTTGACACGTCTCCTGTAGGTTAATCTTCAATAGTGCAGCTCGGCTCCTGCACAGCGGCGCAGGTAAGCCGCTAATATAATGTTAGCGCCGCACCGGTTATTCAGCGAAACGGCTCCCGGGGGAGCGACGAGCGGGAGACGGAATGAGGAATAAGAAGAGGGGGGAAAAAAGGGGGAAGCGTGCTCTGCATCTCAGCACGTCCCTTTGTTTTATTTCAGGGGGTTTTGCACGCGTTAAAAAATAACAGAGAAAAGCACACGTGGTTAATCCAAAGACGATCCTGGGGGGGCAGCGGAGAGGGAATAACACGCTAAGGGAGAGATGGAATGCTTTTGAATTAAGTCCCAAACAGGTGGTTGTTCGCAGATCCAACGTCGGATTAAACATCTCAAAAGTAAACGCCTGAAGGTGCCACGAGACAAAAACGAGGGCGAAACATTTAAGACCACTTTGATTGATCAAAGCTCTCAGTCAGAACCGCGCATGTAGCATGTGTCATGCTGGGGGGGTGGGGGGGGGGGCTGCTGAGACTTTTGTTAAAGCAAGAAAGTAACGCAGCTCCAAATATAATTAGCCGGTAAAGCCAAGACAGCAGCTGTGAATAATTCAAGATGGCAGTTTATGCAAATGGTCCAAATCTGGGACGTGGTGCGGGAGGTGTGAGCTTTTTACTGCTGACAGGATGAAAGCGAGCCGAGCGCTATAGGATGTGTACGGTCTGTTCGCGGCCAAAAACACTGCCAGCGTCACTCCATTAATTCCGCGTTTCGCCGGGATGGACTGTGGATCTTTTTTTACGGGGATTTGGCTCAAGAGCGCCCAGCGACACCAATGATTTGTTCTAATGATGCATTCAAAGGGCCAAGAAAGCCTTTTTTGGGGGGGCAGCTTGAGGTCCTGCGATCACCAGCAGCCGTTACGGCTGCATATATCTCAGTGAAATGGAGGATGTCTGTCAGGAACGCTGAGGTTGTGTCCTCGTTTAGCTCCCCGAGCAGGCGGCTACAAGGTTTCCTTACAGAAAAAACAGAACAAAAAAAGAAAAGGTTCTTAGAACCAAGCAGCCCAGAGCCTCCGGTCTGCTCTGAGGTGAGCCCTGGTCACCTTGGAAACCAACGCGAGCACCTGCTCCTCTTCCTGCGGGGCCTTACGGGAGGAAGAAGTTTTACTTCTGCTTACTTTCCCAGACTCTGCTACCTCTCTAATTAGGCTCCAATTACGCAGGTTTAATATGCATTATTACACGCAGTCCTCGCCACACATCACCAGCCGCTGAATTAATTAGCTGATGTTTAGCTGTGCTCAGAGCGCTGATGGAGTGAAATTCAAAACAGGAGTCCAAGTGCGTGGAACTTCCACGTGCGCGCCAGCTGAATCCAGCGTTTCTGGTGGTTTAGGCGCGAGGCCGGACAGAACCGGAGTCTCTCGCGTGCTGTGGTCGAATCCCCGCAGCAACGGCAACCGTTAGCTTTAGCGGACGTTGAAGGGAGCATCGATCAGCATGAATCAGGGCGTAATCTCCCGATCTTTCCTCTGGTCTTCCTGGCGGATGTTTCGGGTGTTTTCTCAGGTTGGCATCCTCCGCGTCTTCTCTCTGGCGTGTCAGCAGAACGCCGCCACAGCCATCGATACCCACAAATCCCTGATGGTTGAATATGGATAAAAGATAAGGTTAGCAACAACTTTTGCCTGGAAACAGGGCGGCGTTGAGCCGCAGGGCTTAAAAATCCAAAGATCTTCAGAAAACTGTTGATTAATCCCCCCCCCCCCCAGTTTATCGATAGTTCGGAGAGTTCAGGTGTGGACATAAAGGTCAAGGTCAGGGTCAACCTGCTCTTTTCTCCCAGGCTGCCATGTTTTCGCTCCGTCCCGCCCACCTGGGAACGCTCCACGCTCACCACAGGGAGACGCCTTGTTTCCCCGCTTGGATTTGCTTCTCTGTGGGTATCAGAGGAAACGGGAACGCAGTGACAGAGTGAGCAAACCCTGGACACGGGATTCGAACTGGCACACGCGGGCTGCCTGGCTCTGGAAGAGCGGGTGCAGCTCTGTTGGATCCCGGGGACGGCGAGACAGCCATAAATCACGTGGCTCCCTCCTGGAAACGCCTCACTTTTACCCATATTTCACCTCTGCGTCGCTGTTCCGTCCCTGTTTGATTTATAACAGCTTTATAAGCGCGTTTAATCGGAACGAGCGACACAAAACGATCAATTCCGTCTCCCGGCTGCTGCCGTCAGACGCTTCCTGGTTGCAGGATTTACGTGCACGTGTCTCCCGTCTCGGTAAACACGCGCTTCCCCGAGGTTCCCAAAGTTCTGCAGCGGGTGTGCTCAGATCTGAGCGTTGACCCGGTCCGCGGGGGGGCCCGGAGGAGCTGCGGGCCGACTCACGCTGGGAGCCTGAGATGAGACGTGCGGCTTTAAAGAGGAGGAAAATCTTTACCATAACGCAGTTATTGATTTTAAACGTGTCGCTACTGGCTTTGCTAAACAAACGCCGGGTTTGAGGCGCTGAGTCACAGCGACTTGGTTTGGCACAATAAAGGAACAAGTGAGCGAGATGAACCAGTCGGGGGCGACCTGTCGGACCTGATTGGGTTTTCCCGCTAAATTGCCCAGAGGAGGGGGGGGGGGCGGCGGCCGGCGGGGGACTAATCCGGTCCGAGCCGATTTAAACGGTGCGCCTGATTAACCGCGGCTGACGAGCTTTGATTGGGAGGCGTCCATTAGCTTTTCCGTACCACTGGCCCGTCTCAGAAAGCCAACTTTTCCCAAACATCGCAGCCGTTCTCCGAAACAACGGGGAGGGGGGGTCGGAGGGGGGCGGGAGAGAGATAAAAGAGGCTGGAGGGTCCGGCTCGTGTGACGCTCTGTTCATCTCCGTTTATGATCGATCTGAGGGGTTAAAACGACTGGAAAAATGGCTGCTTTCCCACAGAGGTCAAAGGTCACAGTGATGCGGAACCTCCCCGGACTTATTTAGATGCCCGAGGAGTGAAAGGCTGTTGGAAAAAGAGCGGCTAAGCTAACTCCCAACTCCCTCTCATGATTTTGATTAGATTAATTGTGCAGATCTGTTGTAGCTACACGTGCGTGTGTGTGTGTGTGTGTTGTGTGTGTGTGTGTGTGTGTGTGTGTGTGTGTGTGTGTGTGTGTGTGAGTGTTTGCCCTCACTAAAGGGGGCAGGTTTTTAATGAATAATTTAAAAAAGAAGTTCGCTTAATGAGGCAAATTTATGTTCATCTGAGTCACCTTTAATTAGCTCATCCCTCAGTCCACTAATTTAGCCTCCATTAAGGGGTCACACGCTGACCCCAGTGGTGACCTCTGCTGACACCCAGCAGCCCTCTCCTCCCGCAGCCGCCTGCTGTCTGTCCTCTGCCTTGGTTTTTTTATGACATTTCTCTTTTTCACCCTTTTCTGATCATTTAAATGGACAAAAATGTAAATAATTAGGAAATGCAAGTTCAGGATCCAATGATCAATATTTAATACATAAATCCCTTGTTTCTTAAAGGTGTTTTGATAATTACCGAAGTATGAATAATTCAGTGTATTTTAATTGTTGTTTAACGTGTAGATTAGAATAATGTAGTCAAGGCTTTGGGTTAGAATATGTTTTTTCTTATTTGAATAATTAATTAAACTTGCTAAGATGGAAATGCTTGAGATCAAAACAATGCTAAAGGAAGCTAACCGTGTGTTAGCCGGTAGCACCGATACTTTCATCTTCCTTAAGTTATACTGATTCAGGGGTGCTGCAGGATTTAAGGTCCAAAGATGACATGGTAAGGACACTTTCTTCACCTGGGCCTGTCGGCACCAATGAATGAATGAACATCCAGGACTTTGGTGGGAATTCTCTCGCTTCAGTCACGTCTCTGACTGGCGTGGAGACGGAAAACTAAAGACGGGGGAGTCTCGCCGGATTGAGTCTTACACCGCGTGTCGCTCCCCGAGACGATATCTCCGTGTGCCGCTCCAATTCATGTCTTCCTCCAGCTGGATTTGCAGGAAGATTTCACAGTGTGGCATCTGTTAAAAAAGGAGCTGCGGCATCGGAGTGAGAGCGGGATGTGATGAGACGTCGGCTGCAGCTGCCCAGAAGAGAGTTGTGGCGAGGTCGTCGTTTCCTAAAACATGCTAATCTTGATAGCTGCTCATTGTCTTCACTGCTGGATCCCAGCACGTGCGCTCGGTGCTGGGGAAAAGGGTGTTCCAGTAAAGGAAGGGGCGGGTTTATGGCTGCGGGTGGAACCCTGCACGGTCTGCATCACCATTGCGTTGCCGGGGAAGGGTCAGAGGTCACGCGTGGGGCTGACTTTGATGCGGAATGTTGCGCGTCAGCTCCGAGGAGAGGAATAACGTCCTTCACCCAGCAGCAGAGTTCTTAGCTCTTGTTTGGTTTAATGGTTTTAAAACCAAATGCAGTTGGCTAACTTTGGCTAAGGGAGCCGAAATCTGTATAGATTTACATCCCTGGAATGTCATATCTGATTTAAAGCAGTTTAACATCCAAGCTAGCTTCCACCCGTTAGCTCGTGGGGGAATTCTTATCGAAGAATATCTGCTTGATGCTGACGGGTTTTCCACGCAGAGTCCTGGATCGGCGACGCACCTCTGGCCTGTTGTCTTTAAACGTTCCACCAAACTCTTCTGAATCTTTCTATTGTAATTAGCTCCCCCGCGCCGCGGCGGCGCTCAGGTATTCAACACCGCGGCGTCCTAATCGTGTCTCTTTACAGTAATCCAGCCGGTCTAGAGGAGGATTAACCACATCCGGAGCTTCCACGCCTCCAACCAACCGACGCCAGTTGTTTGGCAGCTTATCCTGGTTTAGTTGCTCGTTCCGCGTTCAGACGAGTCCGCGGGCGCGCCAGGGTGTGAAGCCCCGCCCCCTGGAGCAGGGCCCGCGGGTCGCCGCAGCAAAGGGAATAGTTCACCCCTCGTCAGAGGCGGGTGGAGAGCGGAGCGCACGTGCACGTGCACGTGACATTCATGACAGCGATTTCTGAGCTACAAGTGACGTTTTCTTAATCCAGGGGAAGTAGACACACACACACTCACACACACACACAAACACACACACACACACACACTCACTCACACACACACACACACACACTCACTCTCTCCCACACACACACACACACCACACACACACTCACTCACTCACACACTTACACACACAAACACACACACACTTACACACACACAGACCTTTACAATGGTTTGCTGAAGCTGATGTATTTTTTTTTGACATTTTCCTACACATACATTTAAGTCATCTTTTCCCATCATGTTGAAACTGAACACAGACCCACACACACCCTACACACAGACCCACACACACACCCCTACACACAGACCCACACACACCCTACACACAGACCCACACACACCCCTACACACAGACACACACACACCCCTACACACAGATACACACAGACACACACTTTTTGCTTCATCTCCTCCCTGCTCTCACTTCCCCGGAGGGTTCAGTTTAGATGAAATGTCACTTTTAATGGAAATGGGAAATGGAATAACAAAAGGAATGTTTTCTCCTATTGCGTCTGGGTGAAGAGGGAGGAGGCGTTCCCGCCAGACGGCAGCACGCCGCTCCCGGCTCCTGCGCCGCGTGGCGTCCACTCCTGCCCGGGGTGGAGCACGTTGCCTTTATAGCCGTCATTAGAGCGAGCGGAGGCCATTCCTTTGAGGGGCACTAAATTATGGAGAAATGGAGAGAAAGGTTAAAGTTTTTCCCAGAACACAGTTGGCTCCGCCCAACCACGGCGCCGGGCAGCGGAGAGCGCCGCCGTGTTTGAAGGTGAAAGATCAAGGATTGAGAGCGCTCCGGCGGCGTGTCAGTCCTCACAGATCAGTCGTGATAGCGCGACGGGGGCCCTCCGGCCCGATAAGGGGGTCCAATCTCCCCCGTGCCGGTGTTATCGCCCCGCACACATCGCCACTCTTCAGAAGAACGCCGTATCGCCGCATCTTCAGAAACACGCTCTCCTTCAAGAGCGGATATCTCAGGAAGCAGCATTATCATCGTTCCCCCGCTCATCATCGGCGGAGACTGAAGGGTGGTGGCGGGGGGGGGGGGGGGGGGGGGGGGTACAGCGCCGCTCCTCGCTATGATGATTCCTCTAATTAAAGTCCATTTATTTGCCCGTTTTCAAGTCAATCACTTGACTCAGCCGTCTCATCTCTGTATTATCGGGGCAGCTGGTGCCGCGGCGTCGCTCAGGGTGTGTTTGTGTGTTTTGTTTTTGCTCCATTAACTCTGTTTTCCCGTCTTTAGCTCTGTTTGGATTGGTGTCGTGGCCCCCAAAGCCCTCGCCGCATTAAACCGGACCCGCTTTCCCTCCCCCATCGACTCCCCTCTGCCCCGCTTTGCTCTTCTTTCCCTCCCATCTTGTCTAAATTTATCTGCGTGTTTGTTTAAAAGAAGCAACGCTGCTTTGATTTCAGTTCAAAAAACCAACAAAAAAAACAGGAATTCCAGCTCCTGCGGATCCTTGTTTCCCAGGCGGGTTTGATGGAAACAGGAATGATGGATTTGGAAATCCATGTGAGATTGTTGTCTCTTGTCTTCCCTCTCCTTTGTTCATCTTTCCGTTGGGCTCGATGGTTTACGCCGAGCCACTCCCTGCTCTGGCCGGACGGCGTCCTCGGAGCTTCCCTCTCCACTCCGACCTCCTCCTTCTGTTTATTCCAGCTTTCAATTTCTAATTTCCTGCAGCCGCTTCCACAGAAACACACACAGCCGGCGACTGGGGCGCCTGCAGATCCGCGCGTGTGTGTTTTTCCTGTCTGTCCCTGTTTTGTTTTTCATCGCTCGCCGTCACCGCAGAGATTTGGCAGGAATCCCCCAGTCATCACCAGTCAGGCTGTCCCAGTGCCGCCCAAGGTGACTGTATTTAGAACGCTCCTCTGGAGATGGAGAGCACCTGCTGCCTCTACACACACGCACACACACACACACACACACACACACACACACACACACACGTGTGCCGCCTGTTCCCTGTCACAGTAAACTTGCTCCTACATTTATGTGCAAAGCGGTTTCTAAGCAGTTTAGCGAGGCGTCCACGGAGGTCCGGCTCAGATATCATCCGGCTCTTTGTTCCGTCCCTCTCGCTCGACCACTTTGAGCGGCCTCGGTTTTCATCTGCGCGCACTCTGCAGTTCATTGATAAGGCCGATGCGGCTATGATAACCAGTTTATAGAACATTGATTTGCTATCGAGTCTGTTTGTGGCCAGACGGCGCCCAGCAGGTGGCCTCGAGGCCTAATCAATTTATCAGGGACTTTAATCGACGAGGACCTTTGCAATGAAGACAGACGGCGTGTCCTCGGCTAATTCAATAGAGCCAGACTCTGTGTGTGTGTGTGTGTCTGTGTGTGTGTGTGTGTGTGTGTGTGTGTGTGTGTGTGTGTGTGTGTGTGTGTTCGACTAAAGTGGCTCTTTTTCTTGTGCGTCCCTATTTTTCCTTTCATACGTCTCCCTGGGCTGCAGGAAACTGCATATTCACACTCATTCAACGGAGGGCGGCAGCGCTCGACCTCTTCACAATCTCTCCCCCCCCCCCCCCTTCCTTCCCTCCCACCCCCTCTCCCTCTTCACCCCCACCGTCGCCCTCCATATCTTGTGTAGGTGAAGATGAGTTATATTGGTCACAGCGATGCCGCTGATAGATGAAGGTGAACCCGACTCTGGTCGGCACCGGGAGACCGTAGAGGACGCCGAGGCTCCATCCATCCTCCGAGCCACCTACCTACAGCTGAGCTACGCCCAAGCGTTCCCCTCGCAGCCCTCTCGGTAATCTGTCCCAAATCATGTGCGAGCGACCTCAGAAGACTCGTCCCTCGTTCACTTTCACTCGCCGGTTAATTGAATGCCGCCGCCGGTGTTGGGGAGTTTCATCTGGTCACGGTTTAAAGGACGCCGCTCCCTCTGCTGCTGTCGGCGGCCCGCTTCTCTGCCACGCCCTCTCCTTTATGGGCCGCCCGATAGCGGCGGATGGTGAGCGGGGCCCACGGGAGCGCCGGGAGTCCACGTCCTTATCCTGCGCACCCACGTGTGGCCCTCTCTCGTTGGCTATCGGCAGGGAATTACACGCACCTTAAGTCCATTAGCACTTCAAAAGGAAGTGGCGGCGGGAAGTGGAGTGGAGTCCTCCCATTAGTGCCCCGCGGCATGCTGTTTTCCCCCTCACACTCCCGGGGAATAATTGATAATGGCAATTTCATTAGGTGGGGAAGAGGCAGCATATAGGTCACATGGGGGCGGGTCACGGGAGGTCCTGCACGTTAATATCAATGTTTCGTAGCGAGTTCAGCGGGTGGGGTTGTAAATCTGTTCAAACCTGAGCAAGTGTGTGGGAAAAATCCACTCTGGGATTTATTGCTTCCCTTGCAAAAGCTGCAGATTACAGTTATTTATTGCTGTGCACGCTGGGGTTTTTCCGACTCGCGAGCCGACTGCGTTTTTCCGACACCTGCACTTTTGATGCCGAAAAGCCGCCTGATTTCGCTCCTGCCTGCAAATATTTTACTGCCAGCATCCGTCAGGATGTTTCCATGTAAATGAGCGGCGGGATCTGAGAGTTATCGCCGCCGCCGCGGCCGCCGCCTCACCTCGCCTCGGGATCCGTCGCCCCCCGCAAGAAAACTTCTGCCTCGGTCGCTATGGAAACGGGAACCAGGAAGTAGAACCCGAACCCGAAGTAGAAAGAGCAGCAGCGGGGACGCACGCAAAATTGAAATTTCTTTCAAGTGAAAAGAAAAGAAATAGAAAAAGAGATGGAAAGATATGCTTGGTCGGACAAGCAATGCGATGCTTGACAGAGATGATTAAATTGGAACTGGCATCTCAGTGCTGTGTGTATCTGTGTGTGTGTATCTGTGTGTATCTGTGTGTGTGCGTGTTGGCATGAACGGCGCTCATGCTTCTGCATCGGAGTGTTGATATTCCGCGTGTCAGCGCAGAGATGGGAGCGACTTTGGATGCCACGACGCCATAAAACATTAAAATCTGGCACCAACTCGGCTCGGAAGGCAACGCGCCTGCTGACGCCACCGAAATCCCTCCGAAGAGGCAACTTTCATCCCTGTTTATCTTCATTTTTATCACTTGTGTGACGATCGGGGTTGTCTCTGGGTGCGACCCAAATCCTGGCAGGAAGAAACCTCGAGGAGAACCCGGCTCATATGAGGGGCCCTCCTGTTGGTGGCTGGGGTCAGAGTTGACGGTGCGATGGAGTCTTCACATAAAGACCAGGTCTGTGCGTGCAGCTCGGTTCCAACAGAAAGTGACACTTGAGGCGACTTTCCCCGCTGCTTGTCAGCCATCTTATTTCAGTGTTTAATGTGCGTGAAGACAGAAGCGGCGCCGGCGTCGCCGCTCTCTGCAGCACCTTAACAATGATGGAAAACACCTCTGTGCGTCTAACCCTGGCTGGCCGACTCGCTCTTATATCCGTCATGAGTCGGGCGGGGAGGGGGAGCTCACGTGAATTCAAGGGAGAAAATTCCCAGCCTGGGCTGTAAACTTGCCACCGCCTGGGTGTGGATTTTGCCGCGGGGCTGTCAGAAAGTTGATTACCTCGGCAACGATTTTCTGACAGTGGCTGATCTGCTGCAGGTTAATGGATTATTGATAACTGGGCTGCGTGTTTGCATGTGTTGATGGATGGTTGGTGCAGACCAGCCACATGGATTTTTCCAGTCATCACTGGTGTAAGTGCTGAAAATAATAATGATTTTAATTGGGAGAAAATCCGATTTTTTGACTTTGCTTTTCTTTAAAAGATTGAACCTTTTCTTCTCTATATTGGCCATCATGTTATAGTATAAAATAAAACGTTTGGTCTCTAATGATTGATATTAGCACGTTATCCTAATCAAACCAGTAGCTCTTATTGCCTTATTGCTCCTCACATCCCGGTATTGTCCTGCCGTCCATCAGCGATGCTCCAAACAGGGTCTCGGTTCTGTTTTGCTTCAGAGGGAGATAAGTGGCGCATGGCTGCCGTCACACTTTGGATTTGGCCCCATGTGCTTGGAAACGCGGGTCTGGTTGCCTTGTTGTCATCCTGGGCCGTCGAATCGCAGGCTTGTATCCAGACGCTGGACGTCTGGGAGAAGAAGGATGGATTCATTCAGGCACAAATGAAAGAAGACAAGCAGGCAGATCCATCTGCAGCGGGACGTCTGTCAGAATTCATTTCCCACTTCATTCCCAAAGCCTTTGTTCAAAATTCCATATTAAAAATATTGGGTGAAACTGCACCAACGAGGTGCCACGACTCCCCAATCCGGCCCGCTGTTCAGACTCGCCGCTGAATCCAGCACCTCCGTCTCCTCCATTTTGGCTTCCACATTGCAGGTTGTGAGCACTCTGCTCAGGGGACTGTGTGTTCCACTTGTGCAAAGCCCATTCCGGTAATGGAACTGCCTCTTCGTCCCTCTCCAAAATGAGGCATCAGCATCTTAAGGCTGGCCAGCGGGGCTCATCCCGAAAGCTTCAGGCAGGAGATGCTTTTCCTCTCCGCGGGCCGAGCGTCCCTGCTGGTAATCATCCCGCAGGCCTCCACGCGACGGTTCAGTGGGTAATAGGTGACGTTGTTCCTCCTTCCTGGGCGTGAGCGGGATTAGCGACAGCCCGCAGGGGGCGGAAGTGTGGAGGAAGCCGATGCCCCCAAAAAAACGCTAACAGCCTCGTACATTTCTGCAAAAACGGGGAGAAAGACTCGTGGTTCCTGGTTCCACAGCCTTTAGAACAACAGCAGAACTCTGCCCGCGTTCCTTTGTGCGCGGTGAGGGCAGAGTTTGGGGGAGCTGATTAAATCTGCTTTTGTTTCCTCCTGCTAATTGTCTGTGTAATTCATTCTCCCCGGCACCCGTCGCTCTCCGTATGTAGGTGTTGTGCTGAGAACATCAGCATTATCCAGTCATTATGCGCCGTTTTCTTTCTTCTTATTTGCAGAATCAAAGGTCGGCGTTGGCATTTGGTCTTTTGAGCTCCCTCCAACAGGCAGTATTTGTTCGATGTCACATCTCTGCACCGCCGGTTCCCCTGGGGGGCCTTCGGTGGCAGCTCTTTAATAAAGAGCGAGGCTCCAGGAGTGTTAGTTATGTCTCAGCCGAGGACAGCGGCCGTTGGGACGTGCGCGGTCCGCTCCGTGCGCTCGGTGGGGGCGGAGCACTGATGGATCGGGCAGGAGTGTCTGCAGGTTGATGGCAGGTCCAGAGCAGCCCGAGGAGCTGGTTTTAATCAGATTAGCCTCCTCATTACCCTCCATCCTGCTCCCAAAAGCTTCACACCAAAGATTTTACCAGGACATTAAATAAAGAGCATTGTTGCCACCAAGAGGTGCACTGTTACAAATTACAGCCAACAAGGCTTTTGTGATGTTTTTTTGTGAGGCTTTGTTGAACTGTCTTTTAAATTTGAGCCCCTCACACTGCAGGTTTTTCTCCATTTCTCGTCCTTAAGTCACTCAAACGCTCCCTCGAGTTTATCAGGAGTAGAAAATCAAACGTTGGGCTAATTATGTTGCTGCTTTTGCCAGACAGTTAATGAAACAAAGCGTGTTTGCAGAGGGTAAATGCCAGGCCGGACCACGCCGTTTGCTCTCCTTCCCAAGTCACGTCGGCTCACGTGAGTTTCTGCGAGATCTCGTGCTGAGTCGCCTCTATAAATACCACTAACGTGCGGTTTTACTGTCTCGTACGATCCGTCTTCACGTCGGTGGTCTTCCCAGCCCGGGGTGACATCGTCGCAGCGTGACGGAACGTAGCAGCTCGCGTATTCACCGGAAGTTCTGGCCCCCTGAAAGGATTTATAAAAATAGGAACTTGAACGGCGCCGAGTCCTCCCTGAGCGGCGAGTCCTCTTTTTCCTCTTCTGGCGGATACCACAGGGACGCTCACGAGTGATGAGTCTTTCAGCCAATCAGCGGTGTTCTGTGTCTGGCTCCGCCCACAGAGGCGTTGTTCGGTTCCCCTCCCAGCCGGCGTTCCGTGCCGAACCGAGCCGAACCCGTCCCGCTCGCTGGAAAAGCAGCTTATCTCCTCCGCCGCCTCGTAATCGACCCAGGATAGATTTAAAAGTTGTTTTTACACTTTCATAAATAGCGTGAACGATGCGCCGTGGCGAACGTGTAATCCATACTCTCTACACACGCTAAGCACGCTGTATAAATCTGAATTATTACCGCCTCTTCAGACCCGCACGGTGTTTTCTTGTGTGGGGTTTGTAGAAACGCGCTCCGTTTTCCAGCCGTATATCCAGTTTTTCTCCCCTGTCCTGTCTTGTTTTTTTTTTTTTTTTTAGAAATACCTCCACGTTTTTGTTGTGAGCACCGTAAGAGGGGCTAATTGCTATTCCAGCAACCTTGTTAATGACAGCGATGTGAGAGCTTTCAGCTTCCGAATTGACTTTCTGCACTGCCATTTTAGTTTGCACAACTGCCATTTGCTTAAAAGCCTTGCCTGTGTGATCCCGGACAAGCTGGCGTGGGTTATTATGTTCATAGCAGGTTTAATGCTGTGAATAAAAAAAAAGAGAAAAGAGGCTCCACAGGGCAGATTTTTCAAGTGTGATTTGGCACCGGAGCAGAGAATATTATTTTTTTGAACAGTGCAGGTGTTTCTGTCTAAACAGGCTGAAGCTCTGTTTGAAGAGCTTTCTGTTTATTCCTCCATCTCTGTTTAATGCATTTGAAGGCATCACGGAGCCAGTTTGGGACTGTTTTCGCCAGGTAGCGCAGCGTCAAACTGGGTGATGTGACAGAACTCGCACAGGTGACGCCGTTTCCCCGCCTCCGACGAGCTGAGACGTAAATCCAATTAGTGCAGACATCCCATAATCGCTGCATAATTAATGCCACAATCAGGGATGACGCTCTCAGGACGCAGCATGTGGCCGCGGTGGCCACCACGACCTCCAGGAATTGCTGGTAGAGCATCCAGAAATTAGTCAGCAGGCGACGATAATTAAGGTCACGGAAGTCGTCAGATGCGTCACATGTTAAGATGATGTAACCCGAGAATCCGTGCAGCTGTTTTTACTGCCAGCGGATGGATGCGAAAGACACGACGCGGTTTTAAGTGGATTAATATTCCTGGGGTCAAAGGTCAATGTCGCCGTGACATCACAGTGTTCTGTGTAGGGCCGTTATTCATCTCCATAATTGACAAATCCAAGAAGAGACTGTGTGTTTTCACCCTCGGGCACTGTGTGTGTGTGTGTGTGTGTGTGTGTGTGTGTGTGTGTGTGTGTGTGTGTGTGCGCCCCCCCATCTCATCAGATTACGTGATGTGACGTGATGGTGCATTTAATCCGTTCTGTTCCTCCCTCTGTTCTCTTTTCCTTTGAGGCGTTTGCAAACCTGGACTCAAAACGAGTCGGATTACCGAATTGTGCCCAAAGTGCAGCAGTTGAGCTGAAATAGCTTCGGCTTTGACCCCCTGACCCCTGAGCGGTGCTGTGAGATTGATCTGAACGGCCCTCCGCTGCGCCGTTTCTCCTTCCTGCAGCCGTCAGGAACAGAAAAGAGCGACCGTAGACGTGCGAACCGTAAATACGTTCTCCATTTTCCTCTCACGTCTGGAAAATAAAAGACTTTTTGTTCTTTTCTCCTGCTGTAGCCCACTTTAGCAGCAGGAATGTGCTTGAAAACAGAATCGTGTGTGTGTGTGTGTGTGTGTGACTGACAGCGGTGCCTTTTGGGCGTGACAGTGTGACAGAGTGTGCTAATCCCTCGGTCCGTCCTGCATCCCCACATGTCCCACTCTTCTCTCACTTCATCCTCAGCTCGGTATTTATCTTACTTTTCATTCCACTGAGCAAATACGTCTTGCTTGTCTCAGCTCAGCCTGTCTGTTTTCCTCAAAGTGTTACATCGCTGTCGGCCATCTCGCGCTAATCCCTCTCACTCATTGCTCGTCAGCATCGGGGTGCCACATGTTTCCATCACTGATACAGTAGGTGGTCCCAATAAAGCCGCAGCTTCGCTCTTTTGTCCATCGGCAACAGAATGTTGGTCCTGATATATTATATACTGATATATTTTCATGCCCTAAAATTAGTTTCTAGTCCCCGTGACCTCATCAGTGTCTGCATTTCCACTAATCGCCTGGCAGCGTAACCACGGGCGTAGCAATGACATGTAATGTGAGACAAGTAAATGATGCCAGGGGTAAATTTAATAACGGACGTCCAGAGTTTGAATCGTCTCCACAAATGATGGAATAACTGTGTAAACAGACGTTCTGGTGGTTCTGTTCTGCTTCCCCTCTGCTGTCGTGGTTCCCTGACTGGCTGAGCGGTCATCACTGAGTCCTGATCTAACCGGTGCTGGTGATGAGCTCAGGCTTCCATCTGGGTGTTTCCTTACTGACCTCTGGAGTCGTCCACGAGTGGAAGCTCAGGTTGAAAATCACGACGCTAACGCCGACGCGAGCCTCCTCCCGTTAGCGGAGCTGTCCGTGGTGCTGAATTAAACATGCCCGCATATCTGTCAGGCCTGTCCGTCACAGGTTTTTATGACCTTTTCATGTACAAGCAGCAGAGAAAAGGCTGTCTGAGTGTTACCTGTGCACTGTTGTGCAGGTAAACTGGGGCAAAACCACCTTCTGAGCAGCAGAACATCTCCAGCCTTTTTCTCGCTGAGCGAGTTGATATTTGACTCCATCCTGTCTGTCAGCCTGCACGCTGAAAACGAGCTGTAAGTGAAATCAGCGCCCTCCCGTTAAATTATTCACCAGAGTCATGTGAATTATTTCTGAAAATATTTAAGGACGCTGCTCCTCTAACCCTCCCTCGTACGCCTCTGTACGCCTCACAGCGCGCTTTATTTAGCCTTTTGTCTCTTTAGCAACATCAAAAAAGCCTCTTATTTTAACAGGGTGTTCATTTTCAGTGTTTAACACAAAGTTCACGCTGTCCTGAAGCTAATTATTATATCTGTTTTGATTGAGCACATAGGTAATGGATGCACGTCGTAGCCCGAGGCTTCGGCAATTATTACCAGCCTACTCGCATAATACTCATAGTCCTCCTTAAATGTGCACCGATGGTTTAACTCTGTGTGTGTGTGTGTGTGTGTGGGGGGGGGGGGGGTTGGGTGAAAGCGTGAGCGACAAACCATTACCTCAAAAAGAGTGTTGCGTGTTGCATTTGATTCCGAGATGACTGCAACCAGCATCATTTACTGCAGCTATAAAATGGGGTTTACAAAATGGAGACGCGGCAGTCTCGAACCTGCACGCATCACCTGTCGACGTTTCTGCTCCCCCTCTTATGTTTATGGCCTCGCAACGCAATAACGAGGTGGCGTTTAAGCGCTCGCAGCTGTCTGCCACCAACCGGAGCCTGTTTTCCCGCTCCGCTCAAGTACTTCCAGCCTTTTCTCAACCTTTAAAAGTCCAAAATTATGTCCTGCGATTCCCAATTTGGATGGAAATAATAATCTAAACCGTCCATACAGCCCCTGTCAGATGCTGCTCATTCAAATTAATCAGCACTCTGATTGACTGCAAGTGTGTGTGTGTGTGACGTAAGTGCAGTATGGATCGTATGTGTACATCTGTGCAGAGCCCAATTCAATCAAGCTCTTTACTGAATAAGGGAGCATACGTATTCTGATTATGTTTGCTAATGAATGCATCGAATTATCAATATTTGAGGATTTTTGGAATTATTGATCATGAAGAGGGGATTATCATATCTTACTTCTGGCAAAGTGGCTTGTTCAGCCACTGGGTCCAGGTCTTCCTGGTGACAATGGTCCCTTTGCCAGTAGTATAATATAGTCAGAGTCAGATGTCGCTCCCATAGAGCATCTGTGGGACACTCTGAACCATCAACCTCAAAAAGATGGAATTCCTGGATGTCGGCTTACATCATGTCGCTACCACAGCGCACCTTCGGGGGTCCAGAACAGTCCAGGTCCAGGTCTGGACGATGATAATGCTCTACCTGATTTGTGTTTTACCTGTTAGAAGGGAGAGACTCTTGTCCCCAACATATCTTTGACGGAGGACAGATGATTTGCCGAAGCCGCAGCGAGGGGGCGGGCGCTCAGCAGCATTAGGTTGTCTACCTACATTATGAATAATCGCTATCCTCAACTCTAATGTCTTTTTGAACGGCGTAATCAGAGCTGACACGGCTTAGCTTTTCATCATGGCTGCCTCGCTTCCTCAGTCATGGAAAATAATAACGTTGCGTTTATAGTTTAACGTTATCAGACGACGTGTCAGCGCTTCCGATAACACGATGACAAGCTGACGATGAGGGATGATGCGGTAGATAATGGCTAAAAAAGAATAAATCTGTGGCTCGGGGGCTGTTTATGCTGCGATATTCCAGCCGTGGACGCTGAGCCGACAGCTTTTCCCCGTTTCTGCTGCAAAAAATGAAAAGAGTGTAATTGGAGGTGGGCGGGGCTTAGGTGGGATTAATTCTATCAGATTAGCCTGCATGAAAATAAATATTTAAAGAAAGACGCTGGGGGTGTCGTGAACATCTGCAGAAACAAAGATGGGTCAAGGGTAGGAGGAGGAACTAAAATAGAAAAAAATCTGCTGTTGGGCAGCTGTGGGCGGGCCGGGGGGGGGACACACCACTACATCCAGAGCCTGATCTGTGGGTGGCAGAGATGACTGATGGGGGACCACTCCAACTGAAGGTCATATCCGAAAAAAAACCCTGCCATTTTAGCCCGCCACTGTCACAGGGGAGGATAAATAAAGCCCGGGCTGTCGTATTTATTCACCGGGCTCTCTCTGCGGCGGCGGCGTCAATGACGGCGGGGAGAGGAGGGAAGATGGAGCGGGACATTAAAGATAGAAATACCGATAGATTCATTCATCTGAGTGGGGTTTATCTGATCAGGCTTTTCTCTTTAGTTGTCAGAACTCCGGTTTTACCAAGTCTGTCGCTGTTGCTGGCGGTTTTCCTCTTAACCGGACGCAATCAAAGCAGCGATGAGGCGGGCTGCGTTAGCATTTTAGCGATTAGCCTGAAGATCCAAATGATTTCCTCATGAGGCCAAGTGACAGCGGCCTGCAAAGCTCCGGCGTTCCTGCCAGGACACTTTCTGCCTGGCTGTGGAACCGGAGCCGGACGTTCAGATGCGGTTCTCGTCCCCAGGGCCAGGCAGAATTCCCGTGTCCAGACGGGTGACCTGGCTGCCCAGACTCAAATATCTGATCAAGGACCATCTGTCAGAGGGTTGGATTTCTGCGCCCTGGACCTCTTCAAGGGGAATCTAGTGGGACTGGGAGCCATTAATGGCTGTTAGGAGCATTCAGACCATCATTTGGATGCAGAACAACAAAGAAGTTTTTTATTATCATCGCAGGAACCCCATTCTCAGGCCCCGTTTCCTGCTGACATCCGAGGCCCGTTTACAGCAGCCCAATTATGACCTGTCTATCTCCATTTGGCTCGTAAAATGGCACAACCTGAGCGCAAATTAGCCTAAAAACTGGAAAGGGGACGCAATTACCCCTTCATTATTTAAAGGTGCGCTGGAAAAGAGGTCGATGCTGGTAGGAATTAATCCAGAGCGACATCTCTCATTAGTTTTAAAAGCCAGGTGGTCCGATCGGAGCGGAGCAATTTTAGTTCAGATTGACTTCTTTCAAGTCTTCTTCTCGCCTTCCTGCCATGAAGACACCATCCGAATTGAGAGTGTCCAGACAAGCTGGGTCTTAGCGCCCTGAAAGGGCCCGGCTCCCGGCGCCGTGTCGCCGCGCTTAGATAACGGCTGCTTAATGGGAAATGTGCCACATAAGAGCGATGCCACACTCGGTGTTTTCATTTGGCGGCGCTCGTGCGGTAATTAATTCAGCCGAACCTTTTGTGCTGGCAAAATAAATGCTTTCCCTTTTCATTAATAGACAACTCATTAGGACATAATGAGCGAGAAGGCAGCGCTCCCCGTGCTCGGCGTGCCTGAGCATGCGCCGCGCTCAGCTAATTAAACGTTAGCATTGTGTGGAGTCTTCCTGTTTCCTTCTGTGGAAGGAGCTCAGGCCGATGCTTTTAAGCCCTTAGCGTCACCAGTCGTGCTGCATGAGGCTTTCAGGTGCCGCAGGACAGAGCAGTTAATACACATGCGCGTGTTGAGGTGTGTAACAACCCCCCACACACACACAGATCACAAAAGTAAGATCACGTGGAAATGACTTGATCCATCTAAAACGAGGGTGGGATTAGGCCGGCGTGACCCTTCTATCGTCCAAGGTCGCCCGCTCTCGTGACCTTTGCGGTGTGTTGTTCTGCAAAGGTTGTTGGGTCCTTGCAGGTCCTGTTCATGATTGTGCCGATGCTCCTCCACCTGTGGCTCCTTCCTGCTCAGCTGCCTTCAATTATCCTCTCAGATCACGTGGGGCTTTTTCCGTGGTTTTTCTCCATTTTCATCCATTATTTCCCGACTGATGCTTCTGGCTCATCTATCCTGATCAATAATGATCAAACAGATCCTTTTGTCATTTAGCTACAAACATATAAGTGTTATTTCCATCAGGCATGATCCAGAATGATGTTTTCTACCTCACATGGCCACGCCCAATCTCCTCAACCCTGCTGGAAACATGGCCGTCCAGGTCAATGGTGGCAATTAACTAGTGATGGGACGATGATACCTCAAGGAGTGTACAGTCGGCACTGTATTGATACTGTGTTGGTCACCCACTAGTGACCCCTGCAGTAGTTATAAAATGATTGCAGGTAAAGGAATTCCTTGTTTGCTAAACTGAGTTGGTATGTAAAATATAGCAAATTTGAGTTACAATTTTTTACTTATGTACACACATTTTTTGTTAACTTAACTGTTAAATCATATCAAATAATACAAAAAAGTGATTAGTTTATGAATTTTTATTGGGGAACAAAAGTTTTTGGAGGCGATTTCTCCTCTTAGACACCAGCTCCCCAGCCTCAGAAAATACTCTTTCACACGGTGCAGATGACGATGGTGAGCAGAGAGTTTTAAGTGCAAGTGACGAGTATCTGCCAATTCTTCATTGCCATGCCGAGCTCTATAATGCCTCAGCATTGATGAAGTGCTCTTATTGATGTAAGAGAGCTCTGTGGAGCAGAGCCGACACTTCACCTACAATAACATAAAAAGTGAATTTATCTGAAAACAATTCAAACCTCTTACTAGAACAGAGTAAAAACTAAGGTGGCGCATTGCATTCACTTGTTAAAAAAATAGACACCCTATCTCATGATTTCGAGATCAGGATCTCGTTATTATGAGATAAAATGAATAAAGCAACTGTAAGGCTTTTTAACTATCATATGTATCACAGGTCATTCACTTGATAAAGTGAGTGCAATGCGCCACCGTTAAAAATTGTATACTACAGTAAACAATCCAAACGATACGATTCCTGTATCGGTCACGCGATTCTTTCTTAAAGCGATACACGCACCGATACGGGGTTTCACTCGGCACAGTGCTGACGCACCAGTGTCGCTCGTCCCATCACTACAATTAACCGGAGCCTCCATCACTCACTTAGTAGCTTCTTTAGTTCCTAACCTGGACTGATGGACTGTCACCGTCTCCCCGCCAGTGTGTAATTAACAAAACCGCTCCGGCGCTGGAATTTATCCCAATTAGATTCCAGGGATGATTTATCAATGGTGGTAAATCATTAGAGGACGCTGCGTTTGTTTCCGCTGTGGCGTAATTGAGTGAACCGCACACTTGATTACGGAAGCGCCGCGTCCGTGCAGCTCTTCTCCTCGTCTTCAGCCACCTACAGTCGGACGCAGCTGCCGTGGCGACGGCTGAGGAGCTGTTTCTGGCTCTAATCAGTAAACAAGGGTTAGCAGATATCCGGGTAACGTGTTGCTATACGTTAGATAGATGATAAAAAATGCATTAAGAAGTAAATCCTGAATCCTGATCTCGCTCCATGGATCCATCAGGGTCCATGAGAGTCCACGTTTTTGATCCCAGAACCCCTGAATGAAGCTAGGCTAAACGAAACAGCTATCCAGGAATCCAATGACCTCTGCTTTAATCACCCTGTTAAGGGGATCTGATGATCACATCAACTTTTATTGATTATTTTTTGACCGGAGACTCTTGGAAAAAGCCACTTCCCTGCTCCCAGCGCGTGAACGCGGCCCCCTGCTCCCGCCGCCTGCATATTCTATTCAGTGTATTAAAAATGCAGATAATTCCGGGTGACTTTATGGCCTCTGCGGATACCAGGAAGGTCTTAAATATGCTGAGAGTTTGTAAGCCTTTGGTGTGAAGGGCAGAATCCCGGATTTTCTCGGGGTGATGAGGTTGGCTGCGCCGCGCTGCCAGAGTGCCTGACTGGCTAATTATTTGAAGCCTCCTCTCTGATAAGGCCTGACACGCAGAAGCTTCTGGACAGTCACACAGCGGCCAATCAGACCGTGTAATAAGCAGAGAGCTAATATTTGCTCAAATCCACTGTAACACCTCACAAAACAAAAGTGCTGAAAACCCCGAAGCTGAGTCCAATCCCACGCCACGATAAACACCCACGCCGCCCCTCCCGCAGCGGACGCCATCTTTACTCTGGCAATTAGGCAGAGCTTCGGATTATCACTCCCCGGCACACAAATCCGTTCGGATTCAATTATTCCCGTCCCGCGTCTGCGGCCGTTTGGGCGCTCGGCCAGCGCAGAAACGTTCCGATGGATCCCGACTGCTGAAAGGACAAAGTAAAAGCAGGCAGGTTTGACGAGTCTATTAAATAAAAGTGACACCTCGGGAGCCGGCGGGCGGCGTCCTGGTAAATATTTCATGAGGACAATAAGCTGAATTCACCGGATTTTCCTCCTCCGCAAACACACCTGATGCACTCCACGTCGATAGTCCGCGAAAAACCAGAGGCGCTCCGTCCTTCCCTCCCAGCGCCGCGGTTTGATCCTGAACACGTGGACGGGGAGCCCCTCTCGGGGGCCGTGGGCCCGAGCAGAACTGGCTGAGAGGATCCGATTTGCTGGTGTTGCTCTGAAGGTTCAGCCCAGCCTCGTGGCTGAGAGCTCTGTTAAAAGACGGAGGGGCTTCCGGGGGTCTGGAGACCCTCGTCTTTGTACCCGACGTGCCTTTTTCCAGTGTTTTTCGCTCTGTGTTCACGTGCGCTGCAAAGCTTCATGAAATGGATCTTCCAGACGGGTCCCAGGTCTCCTCCTGGTTCACTTGTTTTGCTCCTGCTGCTGCATTTTATGCTCCTAATGCCTCTGCTTGTGTCCCCTCTCTCTCCACCCTGCAGGTTCTACCGTGTCATCGCAGAAAGGTAAGACAGAACACACAGACCCCCCCCCCCCCCACACACACACACACACACACACACACACACAGCTGTGCATGCCTGTGCATTTTCTGCTGCGTCTGCTTCCTGTTTCTGCTAATGAGGTGGGGGAAAAAAGCAACACCTTGTTGTTGATTTTGATTTGAAATTAAGTGGCTGCGTGTTTTCCTTTACAGAACAGTCTGTTTGATTACCGACTCAATCACTCACACCCACTGACACCTAGCTTAAACGATCCCGCTATCCTGCGCCGACAGACGGCCCACACGCCATGTTTATGCATCGCTTTCTTCCAGTCTGGCGTTAAGAATAATCACAGTTCCGATTAGACTCCTCCGCACTCTCCCGTCGATGCTAATTTGAGGCTGGAGGACGGGATTGTTCGCAGTCAAAATGCATTCTGGGAGGAGACTCAGCAAGGTGGAGGGGAGGGGGGGGTACGATGGCATCTGGAGGCTGTTTTGATCGTGTAAGATTACAGGAAACTGTCAGAGCAGCTCCGGGGCGGAGAGTCTCCTCCTAGTATTCCCAGTGCTCTACCTTCCTTGTTGGTGGCCGATGTTGTGACACGCTCTTGTGATTCAGTCAGCAGAAATATGCCCCCCCCCCGCCGCCGTCGCCGCCGCGGTTGTGCGAACCTATAGATTGTTTGTATTTGAGCTGGAACGGGGGACAGTGATCACGCCGCCTGATACGATCCGCCCCGCACGTTTAAACCACATCCCCGCTCCCGTCTGTCGCCGCGCGCCACTTCAGATGAAGCCACTCGTAGATACAGCGAGAGCGGCGCTGATAGCGCCGACCTATGACAGGTCACACACACTCGCACACACACACACACACACACACACAGCGCAGACATACATTACTCTGAACCCCGTGTGATGACTGTGCTGAGCGCCATTGTCAGACGGGCGATAAAGGTAAGTGATGTGGCTCAGCGGGGGCCTGATGAATGTGGGTGGAGCTCTGGGAGCCACGCGTGCAGGAGGGAGATGAAGAGGCCACGCAACCCTGACAGTAAACAAATGCCGGCCGTGCACGTCTGACACGCGGGCGCTGATGGTTCCCGTTTGTAATCTGCTCCTCCGGAGCGCTGCGGCGGTCCATAAACCGGGCGCGGGGCCTTGAGGGATAGAGGGATAATGGTAGAAAAGTGACGCGCTTGCACTGGGAACAGAAGCCCGCGGAGCGGCGTGAGGCCGCGTGACGTTTCCGCCCTCGCAGCCATTCAAGTGGCACAATGGCGCCGTATACAGGTGCATATGCATCCGTCAGAGCAGCAAGCTGTACACACGCTGCACGACTGCATTGTCATTTCTTCTTATTCTTCAGCCCCCCCCCACCCGTCCAACACGTGTCCACCCCCCCTTCTGCCGCCGCCCTCCTCCCTCTTGTATATATTGCACCTGTGCTGCATCAGCAGTCTCCTGGAGACATCTTTCTGCTTCCATCCCCAAAATGGCAGCCGTACATTTATCAGAAGGCCTGAATCAACGTCCCCGTCCCCAGAGGGGGAGGGGGGGGGGGGGGGGGGTTCGCTTGAGCCGTTCGCTGATGTATGGAGCGGAAGGAGGGGGGGGGGGTGTTCTGAGAACGCCGCAGTATCTGCATATCTCCTTTTCTCCTTTTGTTTGCACACTAGTGTCAGTTCAGCGCTAATTCTTGAGCACTCCCCAGCCCCACGCCGCAGCCCCACGCCCCAGCCCCACGCCCACGCCCACGCCGCAGCCCCACGCCCACGCCCCAGCCCCACGCGCAGCCCCACGCCCACGCCCCAGCCCCACGCCCATGCCCCAGCCCCACGCCCACGCCCCAGCCCCACGCCGCAGCCTCACGCCCCAGCCCCACGCCCACGCCCCAGCCCCACGCCCACGCCCCAGCCCCACGCCCACGCCCCAGCCCCACGCCGCAGCCCCACGCCCCAGCCCCACGCCCACACCCCACGCCCACGCCGCAGCCTCACGCCCCAGCCCCACGCCCACGCCGCAGCCTCACGCCCCAGCCCCACGCCGCAGCCTCACGCCCCAGCCTCACGCCCCAGCCCCACGCCGCAGCCTCACGCCCCAGCCTCACGCCCCAGCCCCACGCCCCAGCCCCACGCCCCAGCCCCACGCCGCAGCCCCACGCCCCAGCCTCACGCCCCAGCCCCACGCCGCAGCCCCACGCCCCAGCCTCACGCCCCAGCCCCACGCCGCAGCCTTACGCCCCAGCCCCACGCCCCAGCCTCACGCCCCAGCCCCACGCCGCAGCCTTACGCCCCAGCCCCACGCCGCAGCCTCACGCCGCAGCCTCACGCCCCAGCCTCACGCCTCACTCGAGCACTCGAGCTGTCGATGCACGAGCCGCCTAATTGATTCGTTGCGAGGCGGTTTAATTGATTGTTTTTATTTTGCATTTGCGAACCCCTCTCACTTCAAACGTCACTTTGAGCCCCGTCTCTCCTGGCGCCTTTGAAACTTTTGCTCACACGTCCTCCCCCTTGCTGCTCTCACCTCCGCACCTTTCCCTCTTCTTCTAAACGCCTTTTGTCTCTCTCTCTCACCCTTGCAGCGTTTTTGTCACCACGCAGGTTAAGCCAGGTGTGAGCGAGAGTAAAGCTGCTTAGTGCTAACAGGGCTAATGAAGTCAGGGCCAGTATTCCTCTGACGGGGATCAGTAGCTCCGCTCTGTGAAGCCTGTCAGCGTTTAATGATTAGATGAAACGTTCAGGCGACCGCAGCGTGGAGACGGCAGCGCCGATATAGGCTCACGCCCACACCCAACCGTGGCGGCTCGTGTGCAAAGGTCTGCAGGTGAACATGTGCAAAGGTCTGCCAACATTTATGCATGCGCACACGTGCACACCCGTGCTCCCACGCTGCAAATGTGTTGATTTATGGGTGAGGCTGGGCTACAGGGCTGCGCACAGCAGCACAATTGGAACGACAGAGGTTCTCAGGTGACTATTGATTCCTCCTGTGTGTGTGGGGGGGGGCACATGGCACTCGCCTCGGCGAGCAGATTCCCATCGAGTTCATGTGCTCCGCTCAGGAGACCAGCTGCGATCCCTCTTTTCACACTTGCCTTAGAATCCTGCAGAGGGCCCGCTTGATCAATCACAGGAGCTCAAAGGCATCGCTATGGTTGGGAAATTTGTTTATTCTTCCCTGAAAGAGCCTCGTCCTTGTCTGCATGTGCACTTGGGAGCGTGATCCGTCTTCGGCGGGGGGGCTGCGCGCTGTCTGTGGGACGCGGAGTGACAGAAGCAATATTTGGGTCACCGAGCTGCCTGTTTGTCAAAGTGAAAGGGTGCCTGGGAGGGCTCGGCTGCTGTTTGCCCCATTAGCCTCACATGCTAATTTACCTGTCAGCTACATCCTCACCAGTACACGCCATGCTACTTCTCTCTACGCGAGCCTTTCTCTTCATCCCGCCCCCTCCTCTCTAAACCTCCAACCCCCCCCCCTCCTTTTCAAGCACATTTCTGGCTGTGCTGAAATGCTAACGCACTAATGTATGTTCAGTCAGCAGTAATTTAACACTTGACTGAATCCGTGTCTCTCGTCTCACGTCCATCTGAAGACAAAGGATTTGGATTAAACCTACATGCCGGCGCGGCGCCGCTGCTTCCTGGCTCCCGGGTGTCGGGAAGCCGCCATTAAAATACTTGGCGGGAGAGCTCTCGAATGTACAGCGATTCAAGGAAGGACCTCACTTCATAAGCAAGGAAATGAATTACAGCAAATCTACCATGAAGAGGAGCAGAATAGGCTATTATGTAAATGAATAACAGTTAACGCCAGAGACGTTCTGCTCAATATACTGTAATGTTTAGTGCAACACTCTCCACGCCGTCATGGGTCTCCTGATCGTTCGTGATGCTAATATCTTTTTATTCTTAAAACCAAATGACCCACCGAGAGGCCAATAGGAAGTCGGGAGCTTCATTTACCCTTTTCCAGCCATTTGTTAATCGATAAACACGACACAAGTATCGTCACGCAAACTTTCCGTCCATTTACAGCCGACTCGTAAACCCAGACTGAGACCCGGCAGGTAGAAACGCTCCCTAATAACATGGTTGCTAGTTTCATGAGGGCCTTGCAAACCCTCCGTGGGGATGAGGTGACGCTGAGAGACCGAGATTGCAGCTAAAAGGAAATTTTATCAAAGCACTTTTCAAGCCCTTTTGAGGAAAAGCTCCCGATAAACTCGTATTTCCTGGTGCTAATGGACCAAAGGAGCTGCTTGAGTTTGTTATTATTAATTAGCCACTCCATTTGTTTCAGACGCTGACATTTAAATGGGCGGCTTCTTGTTTTTTATGTTTGAGTCAATGAAAGATTATTAGCTCGACCTTCGCAGCTGCGTCCATGTCCGTCAGATCGATCTGTTCGCTCTTTGGGAGGTTTTTTTACCCTTCGTGATGATTCACGCCCGTCTGAGGCGACGCCGTTCAGGAGTTTGAAAGCAGCTCCTCGAATAAGCCTTGGAATGTTCCTCAGTGATTAGATTTTCCATCCCTCCGTATAGAACGGCGGTCGGGGGTCCGACCTTCCTAAACCTGCTCAGGGGGAAACCCGCCATTCAGAACTGGAATGGCGTGCACGCACATACCAAACAGAAATCAATACTAAGCATTTTGCCCTGCAGTATGTGTGCATCGGCGCTCCACAGAGACGCCTCCGCCCGGGCAGAACCCTCCTCTAGACCCCCTCAGTTAGGTATGAGAACAGTTTGGTCTAATGGATCAGATTAGGGTGATCTCTGGTGCGCAGGGAGGATTCACGCTGATCCTGCCCAGTTTTCTCTTTGTCTATAAATGCTGAACAGAATTGCGGGACAGGAGCTCGCCGTCCCTGTTTTTCAGCGACCCGCTGCTGCGCCGGGCCCAGATTGCTCGGAGCCGCCCGATAACAGAGCCGCGGAGATCCCGCGGAGCTCCTAACGCTTTGTTGTGATTCAGGAACACGCTTTCGTCCCGAGACTGCCTGCGACGACGCACTCAGGTGATGGCGCGTACGGCTCTGTCTGTTCGCTGACAAAGGGGCCGCGGTGGCGCCTGAAGCCCCGTGGCGGGCGGAACCAGGAAGGCAGGTGGCATATTGGACACAGCGGGGCGGCGTGTACGTGGGCCTCCCCGGCAGAGGGATTTGGCCAGGTTGGATTAACCCAGCAGGGTGGAAAAACAATGACGTGGAGGGAAGGTGGATCCGTGTCCCAGCGCGGAGGCCTCGTGCACGGCACCAACCACAGCTCATGGCTTCCCTTTTTTTGGGGAAGCCATGAGCTGCATATATGAACCAGGAACAATGAGAACATTCCCTTTTTCCCACAACTTCCTGCCTTTCCTACAAAAGGCTGCGATTTGAAGATGCCTGTACCTCATAGTAATGGGATAAACACATCACACCGACTCCTCGGTCGCACTAATTAAGCAGAGTTTTTGCTCCGCCGGTGTTGCGCCCTCAGACCCCATCAGCTGCTCACAGGCACGCCGCCGCCGCGGCAGACGGGTTCGCTCAAGCCCAGAAGATGAAACGTCAAAGCAAACGGAATAAAACAGAGGGGAGGGAAAAAAATCCCTTTATTTTTTAGTTTTTGCTCCACATGGTTAATTTCTTTATCCATTCCAAGAGTATATGACAAAACTTCAGAGGAAAAGCTGTTTTATTTCTGACACCAAAGATGGCCAAGAAAATAAATCAGGGTCTGGAAAAATTGGCGTTCCGAACAGGAACACGAGGGGGGGGGAATTCTCCCATGCAGAAGTCAAGCCTGCGGCCTCAGTCCGCTTTTCATTTCAGGACAAAACTTTTGTTTTTCTCAATCGAATCATGTTTAACCGAGACACAGATGAACAGAACGAAGACCACTCGCTTTTGAAAGTGTGTTTGTGACACACACGAGCCAGGTAGGCCCGGATGGATCCTCCCAGGTCCAGTTCCAAGAACAAGCCAACTCACATCCATCAATAATTCATGTGAAAGTCTTTGAAATGTAAACACAGCTTAGCCCATTAGGAACCCCAATCGGCACGGGGCCAAAGTGGCAAGAATCCGTCAACATGGAGCGCACGGGGGCCGCTTCCACTCAAAGGAAGCCATGTTCTGTATGGAAATGCGGCGCTCGTTAGTGGGAGAAGAATCAGCGCCATCACCTCGCGCAGCATTAGCATGGAAGTGGCGCTGAGGACGGCAGCGGCGAGGAGCAATTAGAACGGCAGCTGGTTTCCAGGGCGCGCTGAATTTTGTGGATTGATCTTCTCCGTCAGCCCGAGACCACAGAAGGAACGCGTGGAGCGTAAACCCAAAGAGGCCTTTCTCCATTTCCGCTGGCACCCTGGCTCCCGTTAACCCCCCACCCCGTCGGATTTCCTTTGTCTTTCCCGACACACTTTCAAGGTCTGTTTGTGACATCATGCAGCTTTTAGCAGCTCCGCGAGCTCAGCACCAGGTTCCTCCGCGGGGAGCCATGAAAGACGCAGAGTGATCCCTCATACGCACAATTACATAAAGAGGTTTGTGGACTGTTTCCACCTGATGGGACCTTTTACAGGCTGTTTGCATATCCTCCTCTCTGCTCTGCTTATTCTAGGTTTTTTTCCCCTCCCAATGCTCCAGAGATGTTCCGCCCGGAACAAACAGCATCTGTTCAGAGACCAACATTTGCGGTCATTTTCCAGTAGAGATAACAGTTATTAGCTGCGGTCCCTCAAGGCTATTTCACGTTTGCCCATATGTGATGTATAATATCAAAGTCTTAAGACGATCAGATCTCGTGCTCGTCACCCCTAAAGGATGATTTCCCCTGCAGGTGAGGGTTCACGGCCCCTCAGAGTGCAGGCGTACAGGACGTGCCCACTCCCCTCTGTGAGAGGCATCATTCCCTCCATTACTGGAGACGGATCCTGGCGCTCTGCTCCACACCAGCAGAGGCCAATTAAAGCCATCAGGCAGCCTCCTGGGATCTCAGCGTCTTCTGCTGCTCCACCTGCAGACGGGAGACGGGAGACGGGAGACGGGAGAGCGTTCCGCCTTCTCTCCGTCTCTTTTGTTGCGTTTCCCTCTCTTGTTTGCATTAATGGGCCGGTTCTGGAGCCGTAATCGTCCATTTATTTTCAGAAACTGTTGCAAAGGTTGCAGCTGAAACAAGAACTTGTTAATTAGCTTGAACGTTGGCGAGCGTCGCTTATTCCTGGGTTCTTTTTTCTCCGGGTGCGAGGCTGATTACTTAAATGTGTGTGTGACACACTGTGATTTCAGGAGGATAAAACCAGCTCCTCTTGAAGGCTGTTTACACCCCCCTCCCCCTCGCTCGTTTATGACGACGATTCTTTTTCCCCCCACCCTCTGCAAATTAAAAGATCTTTTTTCTTCTCCACGGATTTTCATATTATTTGTTTGACGGCGCCTTGATGTGTTGTCATTGTAATTATTACACGCTTGGACAGCTGGAATTTGAATACGCGAGCGAATATATTACGTTGATTGAAGTAATTAAATAAAATGTCATTCATATCAACTCATGCATGATCTCCATCATAAAATACAGGCTCAGTCTAGCGTGAGTGTGCACTGATATGGATTATTTATAACTTTCATTGCTTTAATAATGCAGAAATCATTCAACCCTGGTCAAGGGCGTATTTGCGAGATTTCTTTCTTTATAAAGACACTTTATTTCTTTGCCGAGTTTCTATATTTCTTTTTTTTTTTGAGCCGGTTCTTCTACTTAAAGGAGAACTTTTCTTTACTTTGAGGACGCTCACTTAAATACATTTAAACATCCGTGTCTTCCTAATAGAAGCAGGGAGCGCGGCGGTCCGGGCTCTTCCCAGCGGGTGTTATTATTGTGTCTCTGTTTTTCGCTCTCTCCTCGCTGATGCTCCGCGGCGCTCCGGGGCTTTGTTATAAAACGGGAGCTGGGGATGTCGTACCCTCTTACAAAATGGGGCTCTGAAATTGCGCTGCCTCCTCCCTCTGCCTCACCCAACCTGGGGGGGTCAGTGCTGTGGTGATACAGGCTGTTCCGTAGCGTCTGCTCGGGAGGTAATGACATGGTCATTATCTGTTGTATCCCACCTGCACACCTCTTCCTAGCTTTCATCTCCATGGATCTCCATCCCCGGTTCCTCTTCTTCTGAGTCTACATCATAGAGTGTGAGGACAAGTGTGTGATAAAGGACGGCCAGACGGGAGGGGACGGTGGACGGTCCGAAAGCCCGTAAATTGATTTCACCGGTCATTACGGGAGCGAAGAAGCGGAACCTCTGCTGATCTTCCCTTCCTCTCGTCCCTGTGCTGCTCACCTCTCTCCTGTCGGTCCGCTCACACTGATCAGCTCACGTGACTCCAGTGTTACACCAGCTAGGCAGCAGGATAAACCCCTGCACCGGCCCCTTTGGATCCGGTTGGAGAATCCGAGTCAGAAGGAGGGAAAAGTACGACTTTTTGCTGTTAGTCCTAAAACGGGAGAGCCAGAGTTAGCATTTCTGTTGCTAACCCTGGCTATACAGAAACAAACAGCGCACTTCCAGCCCGTTCCTCTACACGTTTGGCAATGAAGTCCTCCCGTTCTCCCTCCGGTACCTGAAGCGAAAGCGGTGCGTGCTAATGGGCGAGACCAGCAGAGGTTCTACTCCATAAACTGAAATGAATGGTGATTGGCTGGCTGACACACACCATTTGACCTGGCACGCTAGGGCAAACAATGAAGTGGGAGACGAGAAGGTTCGCTCATCAATCACGGCGGCGGACGGCCGCGCGCTCGTCTCGTAGCCGCTGCGTTCGGTGAGTTGATTACAGAATGATGAGGCGGTGGAAACTGTCTGGCGCGTCTGAGGACCACGAGGAGGTTCGCACAGATGCTAAGGTTCCCGCTGAACGCCCGCAGCTTCGTGCACCTTCAGTTTGGAAAGCAGACAGTGATGAGTTAGAGAAGGAGAGATAAAAAATGGTGATACGAGAAGGTTCTGCCGAGTGGGTTTTCCACTCCACCGGTACAGAAATGATGCATAACCCACCAGTATGGCTTTTAATTGCTGCTATTAATATCAGTTAAAGTTTTTAATACCTATTTATTAAGAGCCAACTCCTTTCTCAGCGCTAATGTGAACAGAATTATGAATCTCAAAGGCCAGGCGCTATAAAAAGGCTCCGGCATAAATTATTCACAGTCTACCACTTCGTTTTGCAAGATCTCAGTCTTTAAGATTTGTTGAAAAGGAAATAGCCCAAAGGTCTAATTTTAGGAGGACTTTTCACTACTAAAGACATCTGAGCTCTACCTTTTCCCGTCTGCTAGCTCTCGCCGTTCGCCTTCCCGCCCGTCGTCCACGAGCGCGGTCACGTGACCCGCCTCCAGAACAAACCCAGCGCTTTGCGGCTGCGGAGCGGAAGAGGATGTTTGGGATTTCAGCCACATCCGTGTGAGGGCTGCTAGAGATGAGCTTCCCATTAACGCGCTCAAACACTAAATGTAAACAGACCGAGGCGGCCGACGGAGCCGGGTTCCAATGTACACAGAGGCCTAATTTGTCTGTTTGTATCATTAAAGTGCAGCGTGTGATGTGAAAGGCTGCGGTGCTTCTGCTGACAAATAGCAGCAAAACAGACAGAGGAGCGTTTTTGGAAGAGGCAGATCCAGCCCCTTCCCCCCGTTATTGGAATTAATTGGCTCTCGGAGATTAGAGACTCCCGCGAACATCGGTTGTCTCGTTGTTTGAAGTCCACCAAAGGTTTTTGAAACGCAGCGGTTTATTTGCTGAGAGGAGGAGAACACAGGCGGCCAGCGACGTCAGGCGGCGAGCGACGTCAGGCGGAGAGCGACGTCAGGCGGCGAGCGACGTCAGGCGGCGAGCGACGTCAGGCGGCCAGTGACGTCAGGCGGCGAGCGACGTCAGGCGGCCAGTGACGTCAGGCGGCCAGCGACGTCAGGCGGCGAGCGACGTCAGGCGGCGAGCGACGTCAGGCCGCCAGCGACGTCAGGCGGCCAGCGACGTCAGGCGGTGAGCGACGTCAGGCGGCGAGCGCGTCGGAGGCGGCGAGCGACGTCAGGCGGCCAGCGACGTCAGGCGGCCAGTGACGTCAGGCGGCGAGCGACGTCAGGCGGCGAGTCGGAGACGCCACCTCAGAGGACACAGCAAAAAAAACGGCAGCTAGCTCAGGTGCATACAAGCATGTGTACTAGCCACACTGTGCATGTTTATGATCCATAGGGTGGGACGATGAGTGGCAGCATAGAAACATGCAAACAGTGTGTTATTACACTCTTATTACTGCATTAATGTCTTTAGTATATAGTAGTAGTCTTTAGTGTGGTATAAGTATAACCAGCCATCAGGCTGCTTCTTCCTGCTGCTCCGTCCCAGTTTTAATCAGGAGATGCTGAAGCTATTCACCTGATTCTCTGCGTTGCTCTCCCTGCAGATGACAGACAGGGGGCGCTGTTTGAGTTTTAACTTCTTACCTCGCCACACACCTCATGGCTCCTGCTGCACAGAATGAAATGAAGCTTGTACAGTTAAATATTAACCAGGCTGCTGATCAGGGGATTGTGAGGCAGGCTGGAGAGAGGCGCTGCACCAAATTCTCTGCCCTACTTCTTACCGTCGACACCCTCCTGGGAATTATTCATGTATCGGCTAACCTGCATTGGCACCCCAGGAGGCCCTGGAGTAGCCGGGGTGGTTCTGGGGAAGCCAGGGTCAATTAGCATTAATAGAAATCCTGTCGGGGGAAGAGAATCCACGGCAACAGGGAAGACTTCATTATTAATTAGCCTGTCATTCGCTCTTCTTGTCTGGGTGAACAAGGCTGGTCAGTATATATATATACATACATACACGTGTATGCTCATCATGCAGATTGTAATTGTCAGTGCGTCTCCAGAGAGGGATGAACTTATTTTTTTGCATAATCCTCCGCAGGGCAGCTGTGGAAACTCTCTTCTGTACCCACAATCCAATGCTTGGCATCAAGAGTAATGACTTTTAATGGGCAAATGCTAATTTTATTCCCCTCGTTATTATCATATTTGTCTCGAACCGACTCGCAGATTATGGCGTGCTAACGGCAGGGAAGGATGCCTAAATCCTCCCGAAGGACCCGCCGTGTTCCAGTTTTGGTGTTTGTCGAGGTATTAGCACCAGAACTCCTCCTAATCTGAACAATTAGAATTGATTAAACTGAGCTTTATTCAGGATCTGAGCAGTCGGCGGTTCGGCGTGACGGCCGCCCTGTTTAGATCCGCATCATCAATCGGTGCAATTTTTTTTAAGATCCAGCGACTTGGGATCCTGAACCCTGTGTGGCCTTTTGGGGAATCGAACCGAGCGCTTTTATCATCAAAAATTTAAACATATCTGATATTTACTGTCCAGGCTGCAGTGGTGTTGGAGGTGGGGTAAGTGGTTTCTGTGCTGTGTAGCGTGCTTAGAATCTCCTCATTCTGGTCCACCCAGGCTCCCTAATTACACCTCCAGTGTATGTGTGTTTGTGTGTGTGTGTGTGTGTGTGTGTGTGTGTGTGTGTGTGTCAGTGAGCTTGTATTCAGCAGTGGATGAGAGCATTGTTCCCTGCAACTGCCCCTTAATTTTCCTACGTGAGGATATCCGTGTTCAGAGCGAAAGCGTGACACGGCTCAGGGAGGCCATTACTGCCCCCCGCCAACACACACACACACACACACACACACACACACCCGTCTCCGCCTCTGGCATGTCAGCTCCGGTAAATAAAGCCCCCCGCGGCCGCCAGCGAGCTCTAGCTGGAGACGACTTCAACTCGTGCTGCTCCAGAGATTCAAAGGGCTGAAAAAACACCAACGTTTCACATCACAGGGGCATGTGGGGTTTTTGAGTGTGTTTGTGTGTGTGTGTGTGTGTGTGTGTGGGGGGGGGGGGGGCGGCGCTGTGGTTTCTGTCAAGTATAACTTTATTCTTCTGGATATTTCCTGCTGAAGTTTTTGACCTTGTTGGGCTTAAACACATCAAGACTTGATTAATTTAACTAAACTAATCAGCGATCCGTCCATTTCAGTTGATTATCAGTCAGCTGTGCGGACGCTCACGTGCACACGCACACGTGCACACGCTCATTGTGCCGCATTGTGATTTTTCTAAACGGCCACAGAACTCGCAACAGAGCGCTGACGGCTGCGTTAATCCTGCCCCTCGTTGGAGTTTTAAATCAAAAATCTCTTTGTCACTTGTTTTATAAAGCCACCCCCCCAGCTCCGACCCTCAAAGGGGGGATTTTGGGCTATTATTTTATTATGGACGAAGGGAAAACCAATACAAAAGGGGGGGAAATGGCAGCACACTGAAGAGTCACTGATTTCCCCTGCTGCCGCTCTACCTTTAAAAAGTAAACATAATAATGACGCTCTCCTATTGTGGGAGGGGGGGGGGGGCAGTGTTACACCTGAGTGAGGGGAAGGTTCTTGACAGGTTCACAAGGAGAAGAAAGTCTCCATCATGCCAGTCTTAAAGACATTATTCCCATCACCATTACTGGTCTGCCTCCAGAGCTTAGCAATGAGCAAAAAATTACATAAAAGTTGACTTCGACGACTATTAAGTAAAGACGGGTCCATGAATGTTTGTTTGTAAAAAGGAGCTTCTAAAGAAAATACTGACTGAGCCTGAACTCATCGGAAAAGGTCGTTCCAAAAACAGAAATTCCAGAACGGCTCAATAATCCCTTGATTTAATCCCATCGGGGAATAAACAAAGCGCCGAAGCTGTCACGCGCGTCTCCTTCCTTTAATGGCTGCCGGGGGTGTGAAGCGAGGACGTCAGAAGCGCTCCGCCCGCGTCCTTTAGCGACGTGACTTTGTTGTTGTTGACGGTGTGTTTTTGCTAATGGACGCTGATAATTGCAGTGGGAGGGAGAGCGGGGCGGCCCGGGCACTGCTGAGCTGGTCAAAGAATGGCTGAACATGCACCTGCCATCTCCAGAGGCGCTCATTAAAGAGGAGAGGGGCCAGGTCCCAGATGCACACGTGGACGCGCACACACACAGGCGTGCATCCTTATTTATCAAAACGGGGTTTTCTGTAAGGTTTGAACAGTCTCCTCCAAGCAAGCGGTCCAGGCAGCCCAACGCGGCTCTTTTTTTGGTCGTTAGCTATTTTTCAGGAATCTTCCCCGAATGGGGAATGATTGGACTCGTAGAGATGAAGGAGAAGTGTCCCGGAGAGACGGGGAGCGCCGTCCTGCCCTCCTGTAGAGGCCGGCTGGAATGGGCAGATCAAAGGATGCCGAGATTCCAGAGCGGAGGACTGTGCACACGTTTTGTGCACGCGGATGCTAACAGCATAGCACCGGCATTTCTCCATTATGTCATCATATTATGTACTTAGAGAACGTCACCAGTTTATCATTTAGGCTGAATTCTTCTGAACATTTCATGAGACTGTGACCTACTTAGACCTGAAAAAGGCCTCGGAGACCACTGATCACCGTCTGGCCTGGACCGACCCAGCCAGTACAGCCCCAGTACAGCTCCAGTACAGCCCCAGTACAGCCCCAGCACAGCTCCAGTACAGCCCCAGTACAGCCCCAGTACAGCTCCAGTACAGCTCCAGCACAGCTCCAGTACAGTCCCAGTACAGTCCCAGCACAGTCCCAGTACAGCCCCAGTACAGCCCCAGCACAGCCCCAGCACAGCTCCAGTACAGTCCCAGTACAGCCCCAGTAGGTCTCTGAGCTGACGGATGGTCAGAACCAGGACGTCCCCCAGCCTGGTCCATCAGCCTGGATGAATAAACCCATCAACTCCGTGTGTCTTCCTGGGATTTTAATCGGCTCCGTATTCCCTGTCCCATTATTCTTCCAGCCTCGTCCTCCTCCAGCTCCTCTCTTCTCCCTCTTCCCACTCCCTTTATGCCCCCACGGGATCATTACTTCCGTGTCTTTGATGTCCTGCCTGGATCCAGGAAATGAAAGGTTGAGGTGCTGGATTGTTAGCCGCTTGCTTCCGGGGCATCCCGCTCTAGGCCTGTTAAATGACCTCTTCAAAGGTTTAACGGGAAGATGAAGAGACGCGGATGAAAGGGCGGCAGATCGGTATTAACACTTTTCCTACGTTTAACTGTCTTCCGCGTCACACTCGCTTGACAAGTTTTCCCTTCTTCCCCATCTTCAAACGCTGAAACAAATCAGTCTTTAGCTTGACTGTGTGCGTCTCATTTCATGGTTCCCGGCTTAAAATATTGCGTTTACTTTCCTCGCGTTCCTTAAAGAAAAGAAACTATCAAGGGAAGCTTTTTCTCTTTTTTTCCCTCCTCGCTGCTGAATTTCCCTCACGTTGGGAGAACAGATGGATCCCAGTCACGGCTCGTCTTTGTGATCAGGAACGCGTCGGAGCCGAGGAAAAAGGCGATATGAAAGGAAGGAGACGCTGGGCGGAGGTTAACAACGTAAGGAAAGAGTGAATTAGCATCGGAAAACGCCGTTTGAACGGCCCGTTTGGGGGCGGTGGACAACAAGGAATTTAAAGCTGGCTAAACTGTGATTCCACAGGTGGCTTCCCGTTTGATCTCTCCCTACCAGAGGTGGTCGTCAAGGCCGCCATGGCAACGGGCCCATCTGACCCCGCCACCTTTTCTGATGAAACGTTCAGGGATGAAAGCGCTTCCTGGTTTCACACGATCCCGGCTTCACATTAATCCGCGTCCACGTTTGCTCTTAATGTGAAGCTCCTCTTCTCTTCCGTCCGTCCTCCTGCCTCCGCACGTCTGCTCATCCTACATCACTCCCAGTTTATTCCATCCCAGCAGAGAGGATGTGGGGAATTAGAAAGGGAGCGGCAGGCGGCGGGTCCTGATGTCGCGCGGAGGGAAAACATCACCCAAATAAGATTATAAAATTACCCGCTGACATCTGCGGGCATTAAAAACGGAGCGTTTTTCCTGAAAATCCTGCGGAGATTCGGTGCAGATCAATCTCAGATATCCTAGTTGGAGACACGTTGACGGATCACACGGCGAGCAGATTCCCTGATAGCGCCGGTGATGGAGTTTATTTGGGATTACTTTTGGTCTTTAACCCTGACAGTGTGGGGGGGTGTTGGGTTCCCCTCGTTTCTGCAAGGTAATTACAGTTCGCTGATCTCCACCACTCTCTTATCTGTTCTCCCGGGACAAGAGCCTCATGAAGGGACCTTTCTGTTCCACATTCTCCAGCACTTCGCTATCACTTCCAGATTTGCTGAGGTGTGTGTGTGTGTCCTATGTGCAACATATTGAGTACCAAAGTGAGGGTTGAGGGTTTAAAAGTTGAGGGTAGGGGTTTAGGTAGGGGGGTGGGAAATGTGTTATGTCTCTAAAAGTCCCCGCAAAGACAGAAATACGAGGATGTGTGTGTGTGTGTGTGTGTAACTAGGACTGAAACATGAGAGAAATAGACGTGTTTGTCTATATTATCCCTCCTTCTCAGAGTGTACAGGTGCCCCCATGCGTGGGCATGCACGTGTCATGTGACTGTGACTGTCTGTGTTCACCAGGAAGCAGACGCGTCACTTTCTGCTGAGGGCGGCGGCGACCGTCAAACCGCGGCTGACGGTCGCCGTCCCGGCGGAGCCAGAGTCCGAGGCCAGAGGCTGTCAGGCGGCTCTCTGCGTTATCTGGATCCGCATGCTACGGCAGCGAGTCTGTCAGTCAGAGCTCGACGGAGGAAGCGAGGCCGGCTTTGTCTCTTACCTGACGGGTAATCTGTGCTCGTCACAAACTTTTTTGCAACCTCGTCCGACCATTTTTTCCCGTTTCGCATCACGAGATGCACAGTGAGACGGAACAACCGGCCTCCAGGCCCGACGCGAGGGCGCAGACGGATGCACAGATTGTGTTGGCGAGCGTGAAACTGTTAATTAAACTGGTTTTGTGGCGTCTGGAGGAGCAAATAGTCCGTTTGCTGATAACGTAATAACACGGCCGAACAAAAGGTCCGCTTCAAACACACAACAGGAAACAGATGCAGAGACGGGAGCAGCGGTGGCGCCTTTCATCCCGTTTTTCCAGGCTCCGCGGTTTGTGTCAACATTTATTTTGGACGAATTAGAAAACAATCTTTATTTTTTTCACTCCTCGACTGAAGAGAAGATCCACGTTTGACAGTTAAATATACATTAATGCTAAGTCGACCCATTGTAGTTATTTACAAAACCGCGCCGCCGCTGTACATGTTTATGGGGGGTGGGGGGGGGGGGGGGGGGGCTTTAGTGTTTGGAAATATTTAGTTGGTTTTCTTCCTTTCTTCCTTTTAAAATGTTTAAATTACGAACAAAATACATCAGAGAATTATTATTGGGATTAAAACAACAGGAAACTAAAGACGCCAAATGTCTCCTGTGTAAATCTGTCCGGAGCTTTAGGATGACGGAGGTCCGCCGCTAACGAGATTAATGGCGTTCCATACTCTTCCCTAATCCCATTCAGTTGCTCCCCTGGCAGGAATTCATTAGTAGCCGTGAACATCACTTTGGAAATAATCTTATTTCATATTAAATAGAGCTTTCTTTCACACTCTGCTCTTTCTCTACCTACGTTAGTTCAGGCTGGAGCGTAAAAACTTCCCGTTTTGGGATTCATTGGACCGAACGTTGATGGCTTCACCACCAGGACGTGTCCAACGCTGCACCGACGTGGCGCTAAAATCACGCCGTTGATATTCTCAGGAGGCCGGAGGTCGATGGCGAGCACGCACACACGCACGCACGCACACACGCACACACACACACACACACACACACACACACACACACACACACACACTCTTGTCCATCACAGAGGTGTCATGTTTCTGGACATCAGCATTTATCAGGCCAGGGGCCAGACATCAGGATCCATCGAGGATCGGCCGCCGGCCTGTCAGCACAGTCGGATCAGCCGGTATCGATCGGAGCGCCGCCCGAGCCAGACTGAACTTTTGACCCACTGGCTTCTGTAACTGGAAGAACTGGGACAATAGAAACAGGACAGTTGTCAGAGACAGAAACGGCGTTGTTCCCCCGCCAGGTCATGCTGTATGGAGAGCATCCAGAATGAAAATACAGAACGCTCTGAATGGGAAGAATACATAATCCAGTTACATGCCGGTTTATTCCTGATCCGTGCGCACTGGTGCGAGGCTGAAACCGGAACAGTCGTCTCAGGGAACGAGCGAAGAGAAGAGGAATCCGTATGAGGCCGCGTCCGTCAGGCAAACGGAGACAATGACTGTAATAACATGAGGAAGCTAATGGTCATGAAGGCAATAAAGGAGTGTGTGAACCAGCCTTCCCAGCAGATGAGAGGAGGGGGGGCGGGAAAGGTGACATTAAGTCTAACTGCTCCGGGATGGTTATGGCGGTCGTTAGGACGCCTCTGCGTCTCTAACAAGGACTCTCGCGTGGAAAAGGATGACCCGGGAGACAATTAAGGTGTGTATGTGTGTGGGGGTGTAACTCGAAGGCGCCGTTTGATTGCCGCTGATGTCACAGGAGGCACCGCGATGGGGGCCCGGGCCGGAGCGTTCCGTTCCGCTCGGTCGGCTGGACGAGCTGTCAGGAATCACTCAGCAGTCAGCCAGAGTGACATTTCTCATTCTCTGAACCGGGCTTGTGGCGTGCCAGACCGCTAATCTGGCAGGAAGAGTTTGGACACGGCGGACAGGGCTGACGGCGCCCGTCTCGGCGCTGCCGCTGTGCACGTGCGTCCTCCTCGTGCACGCCTCGCAGGCAGCGGAAGAGCCGGAGGACTGATTGAAACATACAGATAGAAGCTGGGAACAAATGGTCAGGCAGCAAACGTGTGTGTGTGTGTGTGTGTGTGTGTGTGTGTGTGTGTGTGTGTGTGTGTGTGTGTGTGTGATGTTTCTGATTAAAAAGGTGCCCATTAAGCTCTTTTTCCCTCTCCGAGAGCGATAAAAACATAAAATCTTCCAGGTTCAGCCTGAGAGCATGAACCAGCTTTTATCGGAGCGCCGCCCTGCTGCCGGGTCGCGTCCGGCCCGTTCTGGTGTCGGCTCCGGTGGACTTTAGGGCTGCTCCGTGATGGAGGAGTCCGGGATTCTCCTGCTCTCCCCCATCATCTGTTCAGCTCTCCGCTGCTCCACAACAATGATGGACCGGCCCGGCCCGGCTCTAACCAGCGCCGCTCGCGTCTCTCTGGGTCCAGAACACACAGGAACCTCTTTAATCCAAACACACTGTCTCTGGGATGTGGGTCCATCTCACAATTCTGAACTGCTTCTGTTTCTCAGCCCTCTTTGATTTCGCATGAAAGGATCTGATTAGTTTTTACGCCCACGTCTCCGCCCACCTGGGGGAGGGGGGGGATGGGGGGGGGATGGGGGGGGGATTACCTTCTCAGAGTGCATTATGGGACACGGCTGCGGTGGATGCTTTAGGGGAGACGTGGAGGAAGACGGAATAAAGATGCCAGCAGAGCAGGTGGCAAACACTGGCAGCGCCGGACGGGCCTCCTCCTCCTCCTTCTCCTCCTCCTCCTCCTCCTCCTCCTCGCAGCATCCTCCCCCCCCCAGATATTAGCAGTGTTTCCTTTTCCCATCTGATATCATGCGGCTCGTTAAATCCACCTCGGTGGCGTCACAAACGGCGAGCAGGCGAGGCCGAAGCGCTCCGAGTTCAGCTCAGCTGTGTTCGGGTGTCGGGAGCCTGCGGCCCGAGGTGGTGCTCCGACAGGGCCCGGGGTGGTGCTCCGACAGGGCCCGAGGTGGTGCTCCGACAGGGCCCGGGGTGGTGCTCCGACAGGGCCCGGGGTGGTGCTCCGACAGGGCCCGAGGTGGTGCTCCGACAGGGCCCGAGGTGGTGCTCCGACAGGGCCCGGGGGGGTGGTGCTCCGTCAGGGCCCGGGGTGGTGCTCCGACAGGGCCGAGGTGGTGCTCCGACAGGGCCCGGGGTGGTGCTCCGTCAGGGCCCGGGGTGGTGCTCCGACAGGGCCCGGGGGGTGTCGGAACCAAAGAGCAGGTCATTACATCCACACTAGTCAGTAAATAGAGGAGAAGTGGCGGATCTCGCTGACCCGGAGCTCTCGGACTCACAGATGAAGACAAGAAAAATGACTCAAAGGGCCACAGAGGATGTTTGAATATACAGCCGGAGCCCTAACGAGGAGCCTAACGAGGAGCCTAACGAGGAGCCTAACGAGGCAGCGACGGGGCTCCTGTCTCCCACTGGGCTGTTGTTCCGGCTCTGATTGGCTGCGACAGCGACGCGGACGACCCGGCGGCGCGAGGACGGGCCTGCCAGAAGCCATTTATCCAGAGGAGACTTCTCTTAATCCCGCCGCTGTTGGCGGGACGTGACTCCGGTACCATCCGTGACTCTCCCGAACATTCCAGACAGTCGCAGGTCCAAGGCAAACATTCCGGATCACACAGGATTTAAACAAATTAGACGGACTCACCCGCGGAGGACGCGTCGGCTCCGTGTGCCTGACGTTCCACAGCCATGATTTGGATCAATCCTTGTTTTGTTGGTCTTATTTGCTAGTTTTCCCCCACAAACAGGAGCAGTTTTTCCTGCTCCGTGCAGATCGAGGTCACCCCAGCAGGTAAACATGAATGAGATTATCTCCTGGTTCGGATGCTTATTAAAACCAAGCCTTTCTGTTATTGCCCCCCCCCCCCCCGTCCACGAGTGGCAGCCTGGTTGGAGCCCGCTGACTCTCTGTCCACCGTGTGACAGCTCTTTGCCTGTTAGCCGCCTTTGAACTCATCAAATGGGTCCCCGTCTGATCTACGTCAGGCACCTGCAGACCCGAGGACGGAGTGTCGGGCAGCTCACAGCCTCGCTCCCGCCCCCCTGCCTCCTCCTCCATGTGGCGGGCTTCGGGCCGGGGCAGACAAAAGAGCATCATTATCTTAATGTTAGCGCCTGCCTCCACTCTGCCGCTCATTCATTTCACAGCTAGCCTCCTGCCCCCAGAGGCAGAGGTAGATAATGTGGGCGAGAAAGCAACGGGCACCCTCCTCATCTGTCACTGCACTATGTTTTTACCCCCCCCCCCCTTCTCCATCCACTACATCCTCATGGTTTACCCAATTTTATTACAATTATTAGGGTTTCTGCTAGCTCTGAATGTAGGGGCGAGCTAAAATGAATCAACCACGCAGTAATCGTGCCGGCCAGTTGATTCCGAAGCTCCGTTTGTTAGAATTCCCTCCAACAACGTGGACGGATGCGCTCGGCGAAGTGTCCAGCGGAGTGATCGTCACCGGAGATGCGCGGGCGTGCAGCGTGGGCGGGAGCAGAAAGGACGGCGGCCCTTTGAATCCAGCGGCGGGGGCTGAATCATTTGCTCTTTAATGGCAATCATAACTCATTGTGCAGTTGTAATGTGTTCCACATTAACAGTGTGGGAGCCGACTGTGGCTCATCTGTGCCTAATGCGCTATAGCCACGGGCTAAGAGCTCTCATCAAACACTTTTCAACTGTTCACCACTTCCTGTTAAACTCTTTTGTTTACTCTGCGCCGTCCTCGCGCCGCCGCGCCGCGGCGCAACTTTAAAACTGCGCTCGCAGTGAAAGGTCTCCGGGTTTCTTGACAGCGTCGGTTATATTTAGCATCGGCGGCTGTATTTTGAGAGACGGGGAATAAAGAAGTGTAACCCGTCAGGGAGCAGATCCCGGTGATGCTAATGAGGTGATCCAATGGGCATGTGCGCTCAGAGGCTGTGAAAAGTGTCACTCTGAGGGTATAAAAATGTTCTTTTTCTGTGCGGGAGGAACCACAGAGCTTTAGAAGGAGCGCTAACATTGGATTCAATTCCGATTGATGCGCCTGGAGATGCTAGCACGCTCAGATGTGGAAATTCTTGTATGCTTCTCGTCAGCAATTGTACTCAGTAAACTGAACACAACATCACTAAAACCAGCAGCAGGGTGGTTTTCATGCTGCCACCCAGCCTAAACTACCGGTGACAGCACCCTTGTTTTGATTTCTTCCCCCCTGACGTCCTTTTGCTTCATTTCCACTTTACCTGCTTTGGAATTTACACCAACCTGGATTTACTTCAGAACTTCTAGCTGGCATGCATGACGTGCAAACCCACACGAGAACACACACACACACACACACAAACCTGACCACGTTCCACCCGGTTCAGTCATCCCCGGGGGGGGTTAAAGATCCACCCCTTCACTCGTCATACTTGCTCGCCCGAAGCATGGCAGGATTAGCTAAAGCGATTATCACCAGCTTTGCACTTTTGTGAAGATGAATCATGCTAATGCTACGCAGCAAAGCACCTCGCGCCTCTCTAACCCCCCCCTTCCCCTTCCTGCTTGGTTTGTGAGTTTCCAGAACCAAGAGTTGCCAGTTGGCTCCGTCTTCCCGAGACAGGTGCAGGTGAAACAAGCGGCGCCAAACTGGCAACTCATCCCTAGCATACGTGTTCGCGCGGCTAATGTACGCACAGATGTTTGATCACACGCGAACACGGGGACCGAGCCTGCATCAATCACAGGACGCTCTGTCAGGACGGCGTTCAAAGTTCGGGCTTCTGTCTTATTCCCAGAACTTGAAAAGAGCTTTGCAGCGTCTCCATTAGCCGGTCGGCACCACTTCAAAGGCGGTTGTCAAACAGCCTATGGGCACGGGCGGCTTTGGGCAAATTGTGACGTGGCAGCATCAGGAAGGCACGTTTGCCCTGAGGCCGCTGCCTTGTTTGCTTCTTTAATATCAGGAGGACTTGTTCACTTAAAACTTCCCGTTTTTTGGGTGTTTACTTTTCCCAGCCCAACATTTTCGCCACACTGTCACTAATCAGGCGTCCATAAGTGGATCGTGATCTGTCCTGAAGCAGCGTGTGGTAGCATATAAGTGGCCAGTGGGCGGGGCTTGAGCAGTTCCAGTTATTTAGGGGAACAGTGACAGCGACACGTGAAGGGGCGGGGCTAAACTTATACTAGCTTTAGCCCCCACACGCCTCACTGTCGGTCGTTTACACCTCTCACATTAACATACAGATGTGCAAACAATGCGGTGAAGGATGGCGTGACGGACGGCGGAGCGGCGTACACAGCTGCTCGTGGCGCCACGTTCCTCAACGCACGATTCCGAGAAACGAGGCCCGGCGGCTGTTTAATATGCACGATGCTTCCAGAGCTGCCAGTGTGGATTTAACAAAACGCTAGCTAGCGCTGAGGTTACCCGCTAAATAATAAACACGTCAACACGGGCTAACTTGTACATGTTTGGCAAATAGGCACTAATAACTCTGACCGGGCCGGTTCTTAATGTCGCCAGGTTAACAGGAAATGAATTATTTACATTGGATTTGGCTTTTGAAGTGCAGAAACATCCAATCTGGGTTCTGTTGTTGTTGTTCGGCTCGCTGTTTATTTATTTATTTATGGAAATCGCGCGGCAAAACGAGCAAGCGGAGCTGCCCTCTGATTCGCTTTGAGCTGCTGAAGAGGAAGCGAAAACAAAATGGCAAATTGATGCAGCGGAATTTCATTTGGAAGTGGAGCTCTGCAGCCTCGGCCGTCCTTCCCCGTGTTCTCGCCGGCGCCGCCTCGGCCCGTTTGCGGAGCCCCCGTGTGGAGCTACCCAAAACTTGCAAATGCCACTAATTGCACGGTTCAGTTTCGGATCCCTCGGATCCCAGGGCCCGGCGGCTCGCTTCCAAGAGGGGGAGAAAAGGCCGATCCGTCCTGTAACTACAGGAAAACCCGTTCTCCATCCTTCACACCCGCTGTGTAATTGTGTGTGTTTTCCGCGGACTGAAGGCTGCAGGGATTCCGGACCATTACAGTCGGGGAAAAACACAAGCGAAGCTTTTCCTTAAAGTTTTGATGGAGAGATGTTGATTAGATTTGAGGAACGCTGCCTCTCCCTCCTCCAGCGGTCGGGGAAAGCAATTTTGCTCCGGCTTCCTCGGGGAAGCTGGAGAAAACAATATGAAAATGGCTTCTTCTTCTTCTTCTTCAAGTCTGGCGCTCGCAGGCAAATGCTGCAAATAAAGGCAGAGGCGGAGCCTCAGAGAGGGAGGAGAGGAGGAGAGGAGGTGAGGAGGAGGAGAGGTGAGGAGGAGGAGAGGAGGTGAGGAGGAGGAGGAGAGGTGAGGAGGAGGAGGAGAGGTGAGGAGGAGAGGTGAGGAGGTGAGCAGGAGAGGAGGTGAGGAGGAGAGGTGAGGAGGAGAGGTGAGGAGGAGAGGTGAGGAGATGAGCAGGAGAGGAGGTGAGCAAGAGAGGAGGAGAGGTGGAGAGGTGAGGAGGAGAGGAGGAGAGCAGGAGAGGTGACGAGGAGAGGAGGTTAGGAGAGGAGGAGAGGAGGTGAGGTGAGGAGGAGAGGTGAGAAAGAGAGCAGGAGAGGTGAGGAGAAGAGCAGGAGAGGAGTTGAGGAGGAGCGGTGAGGAGAAGAGCAGGAGAGGAGTTGAGGAGGAGCGGTGAGGAGAAGAGCAGGAGAGGAGTGAGGAGGAGAGGTGGGAGGTGAGCAGGAGAGGAGGTGAGGAGGAGAGAGGTGAGGAGGAGGAGGAGGAGAGGAGGTGAGGAGGAGAGGTGAGGAGGTGAGCAAGAGAGGAGGAGAGGTGGAGAGGTGAGGAGGAGAGGAGGAGAGAAGGAGAGGTGAGGAGGAGGAGGTGAGGAGGAGGAGGAGAGGAGGTGAGGTGAGGAGGAGAGAGGTGAGGAGGAGAGGAGGTGAGCAAGAGAGGAGGAGAGGTGAGGAGAAGAGCAAGAGAGGAGGAGAGGAGTGAGGAGGAGGAGAGGTGAGGAGAAGAGCAGGAGAGGAGTTGAGGAGGAGCGGTGAGGAGAAGAGCAGGAGAGGAGGTGAGGAGGAGAGGAGGAGGAGGAGAGGAGGTGAGCAGGAGAGGTGAGGAGGGAGAGGTGAGGAGGTGAGCAGGAGAGGTGAGGAGAAGAGCAGGTGAGGAGGAGAGGTGAGGAGGTGAGCAGGAGAGGAGGTGAGGAGAAGAGCAGGAGAGGAGGTGAGGAGGAGAGGTGAGGAGGAGAGGAGGTGAGCAGGAGAGGTGAGGAGAAGAGCAAGAGAGGAGGTGAGGAGGAGAGGAGATGAGCAGGAGAGGTGAGGAGGAGAGGTGGTGAGCAGGAGAGGTGAGGAGAAGAGCAGGAGAGGAGGAGAGGAGGTGAGGAGGAGAGGTGAGGAGGTGAGCAGGAGAGGAAGTGAGGAGGAGAGGTGGTGAGCAGGAGAGGAGGAGAGGAGGTGAGCAGGAGAGGAGGTGAGGAGAGGAGGGGAAGCTCTCCATTCTTTTATCTTCCTGGGGAACATTCTGGCCACGTTACCACGGAAGGTTCCGGCTTCTTCTTTCATCTTCTAGAACATTTGATTTGCTGTTAATTGAAAACTTATCAGTGATTTTGATGCAGACGGTTTATTTCTGATGCGTCTTCGCTGCGAGAGCCGATTTTCCCTGTTTCTCTTCTCAGTTTTACAGCATTCGGAAAAAGCAAATGGGACCTGGACTCCAGTCGATTCGCGGAGCTGAACCCCCTCAGGTGGAGCGCGGTTTTTTAAAAAGACGATAAAAACAAGACGGCGTGTAATTTAATTGGCGCCAAAGCGGCGAAATTAAGGAAAACTGACAAAAGTGACCAAATTAAAACAAATGCTCTTCAGAGGCTCCGTAGCCGAAAGGCTGCAGCGTGATGAAAAGATGGTGGAAAGTCGAACTTCAAAAAAGTCCTTGGCTTTCACGCGTGATTCGGAAGCAGAAGGGCGCCCCCTGCTGGCGCGGTGGTGTCCCGCAGGACGGCGCCCCCTGCTGGCGCGGTGGTGTCCCGCAGGACGGCGCCCCCTGCTGGCGCGGTGGCGTCCCGCGGCGCCCCCTGCTGGCGCGTTGGTGTCTGTTCGGGGCTGATAAAATTGTCTTGCTGGTTTTAGATGAAGCATGGGAGCTAAATTCAAACCTTTAGATGGTCTCCGACCCCTGATGGGCAGATTGTCCATATACTCGCCGTCCCTTCGCATCCTGAGTCCACTTGAGGTGAACCGGGGGTTTAGTGTTTAGTCAGCACCTTCCGCGTGGCGCCTCGTTCCTCGTGGCACCTCGTTCCTCATCATCATCTCCATCGTCTCCGGGGCTCCGGCCCTCCCCCCCCTCCCCCGTGTCACATTTTCCTGCCCCCATATTTCTCTCCTCTCTGCTTCCATCCATCTGTCACCGTCCCCCTGGTGACCAGGCCAATTAACCTGTTTAAACAGCCATCTGAGCGTCGTATCCGCTCCGCTGTGCCAGTTCGCCGGGCCAGGATGGAGGTGCCAGCGAGCCGCCGCCGTCCGCAGCCTCCTTCCGCCCCTTCCCGTCTCATCTCTCCCCACTTCCCCGTCATTTCTGTCCTCAACAGGCTCAATTGTAGCTAAGATTAGTTCCAATATTGTTTTGGAGGGCAGGTGACATCTGATGCGTTCAGCGCAGCCACTTTGAAGCGTTTACAGGGCCGCGGCTATAACCTGGAGATCTCCCTCTGGCAACTAGGAGCTTTTAGGCCTCTCTCCCCCACATCTAATGTCGTTTCTTCCATTTTGCCGTCTCTCTGATTGCCACCTCCACACACTCTCCATTTTCTCATCAATCTTACCCTCTTCCTTCCTGACTTCCTGGCGTCTTCTCACCTCCCCCCCCCCCCCCCCCCCCCCCCCCCCCATCACTCCTCTGCTAAGCCCCCCTCCCTTCTCACCGCCCTTTCAACACCTGTCACCTACTTCCTGTCAGGCCGTCCACGGAGCGCTCCAGCAAGGTCGCAGCTGATTGCGGCGCTGCTCTCCTGCTCGTCCTTGTCTGGTTGCAGAGGGAGGAACTTTAATTAGAGACGTGGAAGATGTGGAGTTAGCGTTTGATATCGCCTCACAATAGCCCGTGCATCACCAGAACCACATTGGGGGGGGGTTAACAACTGCCCACATTGACTTGATGGTGCAGACGTGTCAGTCTGCCTCTCTGGCCCACTGGGGCTTCTGTATTATTTGGCAGATCAATGCACAACCTGGGCTCTTCGCTTTAGAGCAACTTGTTAGCGCAGCATTGCGCCGCCGGGCTTCATCCTTCCTTCTGTTGACAATTCTGTAATGTCTCTTATGACAGTATCGACCCGGCTGAGCTACCGCAGGGTCGCGCGTGTGTGCGCTGATGAAAATTGGCGCTGTGTTTTTGCTTAATTAGTGCGAGGACACGTCCCTCCGGGACGTCTGCGACTCGTGTCTGTGCTAACTGCTCCAGCAGCCCCTGCAGACAGTCGGAGTTGTGTTTAGAACAATCGGAGCAGCGCAGAAGAAGAAGAAAACTGGTTGTTTAGTGTCAGCCAGGCCGGCGTCACGGAAAGGCTCTGGAGCTGGTTCTGAACAGTTACGGAACGCTGTCGTCTGACGAATACACGGGGATTCGGAGCACAGAGGTCAAGACAATTTCCTCAGGCTGGTGTTTTTAGCGCTGAGCTAAGAAAAAGGCTCCTCTGTATCCCTGGGTAACGTTGGGTTCTTTTTCTGTGCCGAGACTTTGATACATCCAATAAATGATCAGTTTAATACCATCATACTGCTGCTGCAGCGGTTAGCATAGCCACTGTGAGCTAGCTAACCTTAGAGAATCTCTGTGCTTTAGGTGGGTTCTGGGGAAGAAAATGAGTAAAAGAGAAGCAGTTGGGTGAGCAGCAGAGGACTTTCTGCCTGTCGGGTTGATGGATCTCTTGTCGTCTCCCGAAGAGCCGGGAAGAGCCGTCCCATCTGACTGAGCCCGGAGCCGCTGTGGGACATGTGGCCTCAGAAGAGCCCTGACACGATCACGGACACACTTACAACCTGAAGGACCAGGAAGGCGAAATACGGGAGAAAAAAAGGCGGCGTGGCAACGAGACTCAGTGGTCAGGGATAAAGTGCCGTCTAGACAGTGTAATCCCAGTAAAGGGAAGGCCGGGAATGCAGTGAAGGAGAAAAGGGATAAAGATGGGAGGCCATTATTTTCCACTGGCCTGTGAGTCAGCTCATTTCCTCAAGTGTGTGAGAGAGTGTAACAGATAGAACACACATTAGCTGCGTCCCAGTAGCATGGAAAGAATTACACTAAAATCCCGAGATTACCAGTGTTTAGTGGTCAGTATGAAATTCCGATGATTGGCGATGCCTGTTATTAAACGCTGTTACGTTGTTGCGTGTTGATTCAAACATGGAGGACCAGTTCAGAAGTTCAGCTCAATGCCACTGCAATCAAACAGCATTGGAACTTATCCAGGAAGTTCTTCAGATGTGCTTCACATTCCCATTCATGACGTCTCCTGGCAGGAGAACCGGGAATTTCTGTGTACGTCGTCCACCTTTGCTCACAACAGAACGCCGTGGCGCCACAGGACTTCTATGCCTTTTACGCGTTTATGAAATTTTATGCAAAGTGGCTGACAATACCCCCCCCTCCAGATTAATTTCTAATTATAAAATGTAGTCTTCCTTTGTGCTGTGTTGTGTTTGCTAATTAGGGTTTTATTTATGATGTAACTGGATATTTTCCCCTCTAATAATAGCCGTTAATTACTACACATTGTGCCTGTTCCGCCTCCAAACAAAGTGAGTTGTGAGCTCTATTAACACCAGTATTTCACCCCTTCTTAATCACAGCACAGGGGCAAACAGCTCTTCCTCCTGCATCGGTGGGGCTTTTATTACTTGATTAGCAGTTGCAGTGCGTGATTGCTTTGCTGAAGGGCCCCTGTTCTCCCTCTAAGTCTCATCTGTTTGTCTCCAGTGAAATTCGACGACTGCGCGGGGAACGACGCCGTGGTCCTCCGGAGCGGCGACCCACTCTTCGGCGTGCGGACGGATGGGTCCATTTTCGCCACGGGGGAGGCGAACCTGGACGAGCCGGTTCAGTTTAAGCTGACCGCCCAAGATTCACGCGCACGCGTCTGGGAAACGGTGGTGCAGCTGGCGCTCATTGACCCACCCCCGGTACCACAGAAGGAGAACGAGGTGAGTCCCCCCCCCCCAACAGACAGCTCCGGTTCTCCTGATTCAGGCATTTCCAGTGTGGAATGAGGTCAAAACTTCTCAGGGTTTTCAGACAGGCTAAAAGTAATGGATGCCCCCCCCGGCCATAAGCTGCTATTGGAAAACATCCCATACCGCGGAAGGCCCTGGGGGCTTCGACCCCTCCTCATCCAATTAAAAGCCATCAGTGGTCTGACAGCAGCTCGATCTCTAGAGCCACAAGTGTGATCTCCTCATCTGCATAATCAGTAATCAGATTACATCGGGACACATTATTCCTCAATGCGGTCCAGCCCAGGGGGCAGAACGACCTCGTAACACTCCGAAGGCTGCGACACTCCTGACCGCTCATACATCAAGAGAAACTCCTGGGGGGGCGTTATAGGCTCCTCCCACTGCCTAATCTTTTAACCAAGCTCAGCTGTCAATCAACAAATACAACAGTTGTGTTTTTCCACATTAACCACGCCCACTGTAAATTTCTGACCAATCACATGACGGTTGTCAGATGCCAGAGGAGAAATGTAGGGTTCTCTTTCATGATTTTTTGAAATGATAAATGAAATCGGTTCAATCAAAGTTGCCTCGGTTGCCCCCGGCGCCGTTGTTGCCTCAGCTAGTTTCCTGTTATTGGGTTTGTTGTGGTCTCAGTGGTGTCACCAGCTACGTCCCTCACAGCACCAGGCCAAATGGACGTCTTAAAGTCGCAGAAAGATTCTAAAAAGCCAAGAACCGGAGCAGCGGTGGTTTTGGGGCTGGGGCTGGGGGGGGGGTGGGGGTGGGGGGGGGGTCGGGCAGATGCTCCATGTCAGAACAAGCGAGCGGCGAGAGCGGGAGCACTGGTGCAAAATGCGATGTTTCATTATGGAAATGGCGCTTTGTGGCGCGCTCTGTTGAATAATAACTTCCAGATGTCTGGGTAGCCAGAGGCTGGCTGATATCAAAGTATGCAAGGTTCTGGAGAGCCAGTGGCTCGGTGGGGGGGGGGGGGGGGGGTGCCGGGACCACCGCCAGCTGGCTGGTGCTGATGGCACCGGGACTGGGTGGGATGCATCCATTTCACACTCACTGGCTTCAGTGTGCAAGAACGCGTCTGATTCGTCTGCAGGAATATTTCTGCCCTTGTTCCTGGATTATGCTGAGTTTGTGTTGAGTTTCCTTTATGGGGGGGGGGGGGGCAGGTTTGTGTTTAGACTAGCAGCCTTTATTTTCCTTGGAAGAACCAAGCGTGTCGTTTAAAAGAAATCTAAAGCCGACTCCAGATTTCTTCTGGCTTGAGGGACTGCGCAGACTTTCCTGCCCGAACTTTTTAAATACAAATTTAAGAGAAAGTGAAGTGGGTTTGATCAGAATTGCACCAGGACGGGAGAAGAGCCCGTTAAGCCGTCTTTCTTCTCCTCCTTCCACATTCCTCCACTGGGAGCTCACCAGTACCTGTTAGCGCGGGAGATAAAAGGATCTGGAGAATAACTTATTTAGGGAATAAGGGAGGGGAGGGGCCACATCTGCTTCTGTCAACCCCCCCCCACCCTGAACCCCCCCCCACCCTGAACCCCCCCCACCTCCGCTGCACTGCTGGGATTCAGTGCAGCCGTGCCCTGCAGCCCAAGCCCGCAAGCTTCCCGCTCTGCAGAAACAGAATACATTTGTTCTGACTCGGCCCGCATCTTTTTACACACACACACACACACACACACACACACACACACACACACACACACACACACACACACAAGGCGAACTCTTGGGGACTGGAAAACTATCCCAGGTGTCGAATGGCAGCACATTTCTACACAAGTTTGGAGTTTATGGTCTTTATTGGTTTAGTGTGGAAACGTCGCTCATCTCCGTGGCTACAGGCATGTTGCCCTCATGGTTCAGGCCTGTAGCTCCTCTAGTGGTCAAAAGCGGGAACTGCTGCACCACAACAAGCATCATCTCTACTGCCTGTTTTATCTTGTTCCCGACCTTCATTTTTTACTAATTCCCTGTTTTACTATGGCTTCACTGATACACAAGCAGCTGTTTATTTATTTAAGATACACTCACTTTGACGTGCACGACCCCGCCGCTCCAACCCCCCCCCTTCTCCACGCGCTTCTGCAACCGTTCCTCCTGTTTGCAAAGGCGCCCTGAATTCCACCGGCGTGCGCTGTTTGAAATGTAACCCTCGCTCGGTTGATGAAACCGAACATGACACCTTCGCCCGTTGCTCCTTTCATGGCGCGCGGCTCTGCCCGTCCACGCCAACACACATCCGCCCTTTTCCTTAAAAACGGGCCTTAAAAGCTTTTCTGCTGGGCGTCCGTCTAATGAGGGCGGCCTTAAAAAGCAGCAGGTACAGCCTAAACCTCTGAGGGGTCTCGCCCAAAGGGAATAAACACTGTGAGCAGAGTGAAAACACTTTCATTTAAAAGAATTCCATAGGAACCTTCATTTTAAACATGTGCCAGGAGCAATTCCCGTCATACGCGGAAGCTCGCTCGGGCGGCGTGTTTCGTTCTGTCAGCCGCCGTCAGACGGGCACGTAAGGCTACCGAGAAAATTAGAGAGGTAAAAAAGGAAAGAAAGGCTGGAGCAGAGCTAAAACACTGAGCCTTTTATATGTAAATATATGGTGATTGAAGCGCTTTTCCGTTTTGCTCCGGAATTCATGAGCCCGGATCTCATGTTCTGACGTTCACACGTGCACACTCATGCCTACATCTGCAAATATGGGCTCTGGGAGTGTGTGTGCGCGCCTGTGTGTGTTTTCCATTATCTGCTTAAGCTGCTCTTTTTGAACCTAATGGAATTGCGGTTATCTGAGTTTACTTGTTAAATTAAGAAACACCATCAGACAGCTGATCAAACACATCAGCGTCGCTCGCCGCTAAAGAACTCCGCGGTTCCGCCGCACACTCGGAACCGTCTTTGCATTATAATATGGACGCTACAGCCTCACGTAGCCGTAGAAACCGGCCATCGAGGAGGCAGAAACTACATCGATAAGAGCTCTCACCTGGACGGGTGACCAGTCAGGTGTTGCCCATCCGTGAAGGAGGGCGGGGCTTAATGGCCACAGTGGTTATTATTATTATTATTAACTCCTCAGGGTCCATTTCGGCCGTGGCCACTCCTGTAAAAGCCCCTTTTCTGAGGGATCCTGAGCCTGGATCGCATCTGCACATGCGTCGTGTCTGAGGTGGGAGCTGCCGCTGCTGCCTGCCGGTTCCCGATCGGCTCTGAAGCAGCCCGGCGCTCCAGGAACCACCGTTGCTGAGACGAGCTGTCAGGCCAGAGAATAACAATAACGCTGCAAGAGGAGGGCAGAGGGGAGCGGGAGCAGCTCGGGGGGGGTTTGGGGGGGGTGATTGCAACTGATGCACAGCTTCAGTCGTGATATTCATGAGTGAATCCTTGACAGGTTTTTTTCCCACTGGCTTGTAACCCTGAGATGTGTTGGTAAAGTTACTGTAGAACAACTCTCAAGGCTGTCAGTGCAGTAAAGCGACCCCCCCCCCCCCCCTTCACCCCGGCCCCCCTCCCCACCAACCAGTCCACCAAGTGTGTTATATTTCAAAAGGAAATCTATAAGGAGCGCGGGTAACCTTAAGAAGCAGCAGATCTGATTATCTCCTCGCCTAAATAGCCCCCAGCTACTCCATTAAAGCGTTTCATCCCGACTTTTGTCAGGATCCGCTGTGATAAACGCAAACAAACAGACGGGAGGACGTTAACAGAAGCGAGGTGAAAACGGCTGAGAGCTGCAGCACTTGATGCAGCTCCTCTGACTTAGTGCTGATGAGGAGGATTAAAGAGAAGCTGCTTTCAAGTTCCACATTTCAGCATCTTTAACCCAAAAAAAAAGGGAAGAAAGTTGGTGGCTGTCATATCTGCGTGCCTGCAGGGAGAGCGTGATGGCGAAGGCTGCGTGATTAAAGCTCCCGTTGGTGACTCGGCTGTCTCGTCTGCGCAAACAGGCTATAAATCCGACATCAATCACGGCCTGTGTTAACTGGCTGTTTATACCTGCTGAAAATGACAATCTGTCACCTGTCATCGCGCCACATATGCAGAAAATGAAATCTTTGATATGAGATTCCCCCCATTAGTGATGCCGGGGCCATTTTGGCCACTCCTGGAACTATTTTTTTCCAGTTCGTGGTGCATATTTCCCAATTCGGTGCTTGTTGTGTGGTGTTTTGTAGTGAATTCAGCTCCTTTTTGGATGTAATTATGGTGAAGTCTTTGTTTAGACAAGTTTTGGACAGATCAACGTCACAACGTTACAGTTTAATGAAGCTGGCAACAATTTAAATATTCATCAATCCGACAAAGCGTAATGATAAGTGGATCACGTCCCTGGTGTCATTCAAAGGATGCCACCATCAGAACCTACAGCTGCCACTGACGCTCTGATGACGGTGGCGTTTTTGTTTTCCTCTGCTGCCAGGGCAGCCATTGATGACGGCAACCATGGCAACCGCATCGCGGTAAATGAAGCAGAATCCAATTTTCTTCAGTTGGAGTTCCTGAGATGTTTGCGGCAGTACACGGCCAGTTAATTGAGGCTGAAGCTACGGTAGATTAGGTGTTTACGGCAGAGAGCCTTTCCCCTGTTAAAGGAAACAGCCCACCCCCCCCCCCCCCTGCAGCAACCCCCAGGAAATGCTGCAGGTGAAGCGGAATTCCTGCCAATTTGGGAATGATTTCCAAGATCCTTTTGTGTAAGGTGTTGATCTGCATTTTCTTGTGCATCTCGTTAAACTGACATTTTCCCCTCATGCATGTCTATAAATATTTTATGTTTGTTAGCCATCGTCGTTAGCTGCCTGCTAAATTAAGCCTCCTGTTGTGTTAAAGGTCACAAAGGAGGAGGATAAAGTTTCTGGGAGACGGGAGCTGAAGGAGCCGTTCCCGGCGCCGCCTCCTGTCATCCTGTTCTCCGGCTCTGGCAGGAACAGCTCCAAAGGTCTGCGGAGGCAGAAGAGGGACTGGGTGATCCCACCCATCAACGTGGCCGAGAATTCCCGTGGACCCTTCCCTCAGATGCTCGTCAGCGTAAGTGACAGTTCTTTGGGGGTGGGGGGGGGGGTCTGGGTGGTGCTCCGCCGCTGACGCTGATCGTGGTGGGATTCATTTGCACGTCTTTATCCTGCATATCCTTCCCCCGTAAGAACAGCCACAATATTCTGAGGTGTTTTAGACGGCGGCTAGTGGCTCTCCGAGGTCCTCCCCCCGGACCCGGAGCAGCTGAGCAGCTAAACTCCGAGGCCGCGTGAGGGCTGCCGGGTTCACACTATAACTAACGATTATTTCTGCTCCTTCATGCATCCTTTCTTCCCTTTATCAGGCTGTTTCAGAGGTTACCCAAAGTTCAATGCTATTTCCAAAGCTCTTTTATAACAATAAAATTTCCCACGGACCACTGAAGGCACCACGTCGGCCTCTGGTGAGCTGTAACCGTGAAAAGCTGTTGGCGAGCCCGACGGGGGGGTGGGGTGGGGGGGGGGGGGTGGGGGTAGTGACAGTCGGTTCAGGCGGTCACGGTAACGACAGGATGGAAAACACACGACAGTCACAGGTAATAACACGAGGAGCCAACAATCGCGTGGCACTGGAAGGCAGCAAAAACAAGATGTCCGCCGTCTCTGCACGTTTGGAATCCGCGCGGCTGCAGGATTTAACATGTGTAACCAGCCAGCAGGCGGATGTTGAGCCGACGCTGGCCAAAAACAGGGATAAAGGAGTGCGGCTCGAGATCCGGCACCAACAGCATCTGTCCCTCATCAGAGAAGCATCTCTTCGGGATCCTTCCTTCCTCCCTTCTTTATCCATCCATCAGCTCTTCCTCGCTGTTTACAAACTCACTGCTTATCTCTTTTGGCTCCTAAATTGTGCAAAAGTAGCATTTTTCCCTCCTCTCCTGCAGTCGCTCCTCTTTGTTTTTCTACTGGGTTTGGTTCAATCCCCGGGGGAAGCCTGCAGAGACGCCTGAAGGATTTTGTTTTTGTTCTCCTCGCTTTGTGAGAGTGAGACAAAAAAACACAAAGTCAAGGAGGGAGAAGTTTGTAAGCCTCTACATCTGGAGTGTGTCGCAGCAGGCCGGGTTGGCCCCGCTTTAATCTGAGCCCGCCAGTGGCGCCGCGCCACGCTGGCCCCGGACCCTTCGGCAGCCTCTGGGAGCTGGTGTGGACAGCGGCGGAACTGGGCGCAGAGGAAGAGAGCGGGGATCAAGTGGAGATTGGAAAAGTGTGGCTCAGTTTGTGGCGTAAATAGGTCCGTTAGGGGCCGCTGGGCTGCAGAAAGTGGAACGTTCGGAGCAGAGAAGCGGTGCGTTCCTGCCTCTGTCGGACTCCCTGACTCTAATGATGGCTGGGGGGGCATCCAGGGCCATACCAGAGACTTTAACAAGGGGCCGGGCGGCCCGGGAATGGTTTTTTTATTTATTTTTAAACTGTCTTTAATCCACTTTCCTAGCCTTGATGCTCTATTGGGAATCTGGTGCGAGTCTCTCAATCAACACAGAAAAACAAAATGAACGTTTGATCGATGAGGTTTTTTTGTATTATTCTTTCTTTCTTTTCCCAAGTGTTTATTTGATGTATGCAAATTAGGGGCGCCCAGAACAAATACATTAACATTGGAGTCAAAACAATCTAAAAATCGAATCTAATTCAGTTGACATGTTGCAACCAAAGGCTTTAAAAGATTAAACATTGATGAAAAATATCTTTTTTATCATAGTAAATTGGAAGGTTCTGTCAACAGCCGCAAAATCCCATTTTCACCATGTTCCTAATAAGAAAACGTTCAAATCAGGCAGACATGTGAAATAACCCTTTTTAAATAATCTTCAGAATATATTATATATAAGTACAAACATTTGAAGGTGGCTGAAGTGGAGATTTGGGATCCAGAATTTGAGGAAAAACCTCCTCATGACAGACAAAAACTGCTTCGTTTTGTAAAAATGAATGAATTTCCATTGCAAATGGCGATCAACCAGCAGCAAATATCCCCAATCAGCCGTCAAACACGTGCAAATCACATCAAACACTGGAACAATTCTGCACCAGGAGGCTTCAAAACACATCTCAGACCATCGTTTTCCCATGGAGGTGAAACACAGAAACGAGTCACATGATCCATCCCAGCGAATGGGGAGGTTGGGTCCTGCCGCTCCTCCTGCCGCTCCTCCTCCTCCTGCCGCTCCTCCTCCTCCTGCCGCTGCTCCTGCCGCTCCTCCTGCCGCTCTTCCTGCCGCTGCTCCTGCCGCTCCTCCTGCCGCTGCTCCTGCCGCTCCTCCTCCTCCTGCCGCTCTTCCCGCCGCTCCTCCTGCCGCTCCTCCTGCTGCTCCTCCTGCCACTCCTCCTACCGCTCCTGCCGCTGCTCCTGCCGCTCTTCCTGCCACTCCTCCTCCTGCCTCTCCTCCTGCCGCTCCTGCCACTCCTCCTGCTGCTCCTCCTCCTCCTGCCACTCCTCCTGCCGCTCCTCCTACCGCTCCTGCCACTGCTCCTGCCGCTCTCCTGCCACTCCTCCTCCTGCCGCTCCTCCTGCCTCTCCTCCTGCCACTCCTCCTGCCACTCCTCCTCCTCCTGCCGCTCCTCCTGCCATTCTTCCTGCCGCTCCTCCTCCTCCCGCTGCTCCTCCTCCCGCCGCTCCTCCCACCGCTGCTCCTGCCGCTCCTCCTGCCGCTGCCGCTCCTGCTGCCGCGCGGCTCCCAAACAGAGCCATTACTCAGTGCTCTGTCTGCCGCGGCTGTGTGATGCCGCCACTAATGGCCTGTGAAGTCAGTCCCTCTCCTAATGGGCTCTTCTGTCATCCAGCATCGCGCTGACTGACGCGCTGGCAGCAGCCTTCACCGCCGTCCCACCGCCGTCCTCTCTACGCTGACCAAGTTGCCATCAGTGGGACAGGCGGATGACAGCGTCTCTCACCTGCGTCTGCGCGGGTCCGCGGGACTGTCAGTCTGATCAGAGCGGCGCCGGATCGGCCAGGTGTCAGGAGAGAGGCCCCGCAGGCCGGCCCGACGCGGCCCGGGGGAAATGTTGGCTCAGGCCACGTCTCCGCGGTCGCCTCCCCTCCTTCCTGACACCTTATTGACCAGGTTTTAATTGCGAGCTTGAGGAACGCGGCGCCCGAGACACCTGCAGTCCCTATTAAAGTTGAGGGGGATTTTCAGATCTCACCAGCCTCCACCATCAGATAAATATTGGATTTAGTTGCCGAGGCTTTTCAGAGGGATTGAATAAAAATGTTTCCTATGCAGACGCACGGAAACGCTGTTGCAGCGCGCACGGCAGCTTTTGCATCACGCCTCTCTGATGAGAATCTCAACCGCTGTCAGGCTGATGGATGTATTTTCTTGCACCGCCGGGGTGTTTTTGGGGTTACACAACAGAGTCTCTCACAGCCACGGTGAGCATGACATGATGATGCTCCTCAGGTGAAGGTAAGAGACTCAAACCCTGAGAAAGAGTCTGTTTTCAGGCTTTCAGGCCACAAACTAACAACCAGTGGCTGCTAAGGCGTCTTTGTGAGCCTCATATTACTTTTATTCAAGAGCCTAAAAGGCTTTACAGTATATCTTTGATTCATGTGCTTTACCTGCACAACAGTCAGCCATTAATCCTGGAGGGTCCGCAGAACTGTTCCAGAACACCAGCAGAAAGAGGGTCAGCACCAACCCCGCGGCGCAATGCTAATTCTTTTATACTAACCCAGGATGAAAAACAAACAAAAGAGGAGAAAACGCAAGTGGGAGAGTTCCAGAAAGGCTAAAACAAACCGGTGCGAGTGGGGTAATTTCTCCACAATAAACAGGTGTTTCTTTGTTGTTTCCTTTCTTCTGCAGCCAGGCAGCCATCAATAGCATGTGAGGAACATCGATTTTTCACGCAGGCTTTTTGAAACCCTCCATTGATCCGCGCACTTCTCCTACAGCAGAGCGGCATCGATTGCTTTTGCCTGGGTAAATAAAGACTCAACATAACCGCTGCCACCAGCCAACTCCCCCCACTGGAGCAGCCACCGGCAGAGAAATGAGCACAATCTGATGAAACAACAGTTTAGCCGCGGACTCGGGGCTGGTCTGGAGGAACGTGCGTCCTCTGAAAATACCTTTTTACCGGCCTGATCTTTGATGCTCCTCCGTTGGGGGGTGAGCAGAGGGAGCTGTCAGCAGCTCACTGGACCAAACTCCCTTTTTTTCCTCGTTCTGACTGCTCACGCTGGCACAAGAGGTGGGATTAGCTCCCATTATTGTTCTAATATCCCCCAAACCAGTGTTACCAGTTGTAGCCCCCCCCCCTCTTGACCTTCCTTCCCTCCTTCTGCAGGGTTAGATCAGATATTTGCTTGGAGAGAAGTTGTTTATTATGTGACCTGGAAACCAGGAAACGCAGCCTCAGCCCACCTGCTTTTTTATTGGCTAATATTTCCAGCACGGGGAAATTTCGGTCCCGTCTGCCAGCTGTCCTTGAGACCCCAGAGCCAGGTATCCCGACGTATCCTGTATCTCTCCATGATGGCAGGACATTAAACCAGGCAGCAGCCCCAGAGAAGGCTGGCTGACCGGCGCGCGTTCCCGACTGATCTGCTAAGTTCATCTGGAAGAGGTTTATGTGACGTCGTGCCCTTTAATCAACCACTCGCACGTGTCGGTAATTTGCCGCGGGCGTTTATGACGCGGCAGCTTCCGAAACGCGTCTAATAAAAAGGAGCCAGAATGTTAAACAGTGCACGAAACGCCGGCGTTTGCATCCAATTTGATTTGTGCTGCAGTGCATCTGGTTGTGTTTATTACAGTCGCCGCACATCTCTCAGAGGAGCGTGTTCAGGAAAGTGTTGTGCGGGCAGAATGAGCCCCCCCATCACCCCCCCCCAGGCGTCTGCCTTCTCCTCTGTGTGCGTTTACAAGTGATTAATGGCTGTTCTGCTACGCTGACGGATGCCGAGACAACAAAACAGAAAAGAGGAAAAGAGAAGATGAATCTGACAGAAAACAGAGGAAAACCAAAGGCGACACGCTGTAGGAGCGAGCTCGAGCTGGAACAGGAGTCGGGGCTAATTGCGTCGGAGATTAGTGGGGAGGGGGGGGGGGACGGAAAAAAAGATGGCAGAGCCATATGAGAGGGGGTGCAGGGCTAGACCTGGATTAGAGGCGCGTCTGTGTTTGTGTTTAAGTCTGATAGACTTCCAGAGAAACTGTTCGCGGCCTCCTTCGAGTCTAATGAAGCCTTCTGGCATCTGCCACCCCTCCACGCCGCCAGGCCCGGCGCCGCGCCGCTCCAGCCTGCCCCCTTCATCTACCGCCACTCTCTCTGCTGCGCGCCGCACGCTCCAGCGCGTACAGGCGCTCAATCGGCGACATGCATGCGCGGCCGCACGCCGGGGCGGCTTGTCCGACACGCGCAGCGCCACGCTCCGCCGCCGCGGCTCTACTCGCTCATTGTTCGGGGTTCTGTTGCATTTCTACTTTATCCCCAAACAAAGAGAAGAAGAAGCCAAGCCAGGAGAGCAGGAATCCATCTTGTTTTGGGTTGTTTTTTCCTACCCGGCCTCATAAACCTCGGGCTGGTGCGTGTTCGGGGATCACAGCCCAATCCAAGGCTCAATCAGCATAAACAGCACCGTTCCCAGGCTTTTTTATTATTAAATACAACAGTTTCCATGTAGCATAAATCAAATCAGCTTGTAAAAACACTGAAAAAATGTGTCTGAGACGCACGATGGCTGAGTCAGGGTGTAAATTCCAGCATTTTTGTCTGGAGCTCTGGTTTGTGTCGCACGACTCCTCAAAGCTTTCAGAAGTGTTTCTTCTTTGTCCGACAAATGTTATCAAGCCAGGGAAGCACTAAACTGCTTTGTGGAGCTCATTTTGGGCACTTTCACCTTCCAGTTTGTCTTTTTACCAGTAAATCTTCTTTTTATTGTCCAGATCCAGCCTCTCTACTTTGGGTCAGGGCTGATCATTGAGCTGCATTTGCTCATTTTTACACGTTTCGCCCTCTAAATTTGTTCTAATACTCGCATCCAACCATGTTCGAGCTCCAACTCGAAAGGCGAGGAATTCCGATGAAATGATCACTTACTTAAAGAATAAGGCTAGCTTTTAGCAGCTCGATGGCGGGCCCTGGGGCATAATGGCCCTGTTAAACAGCAGGAAAAGCTGAGTGCTTTACATTGTTGCCGCTAATGGAGTGGACCGAGAGAGCATAGGCGACGTTGTGACCCGGCGAATTATAAATGAAACACACAATCATAAAAGCTACCTGACATTTCTCTAACGCTGTGTGACGTGAGCATTTAGGAGAAAAGGTAAGGACCCGAGGAACCATTAATATGTAACACAAGCAGAGCGACAAATGCACTTCTGACTTTTTATGGTTTGTCCTGCTTCCTGTTTCTTCTAAAAAACCATTTTTTTAAGAAATCCCCCCGTTGCTCAGCCATCTTGTGTCCGTCGGTAATAAATACCTTATAAAGCTAATTTCCTGTCCTCTGATGAAATTAGACAGATCAGAGTAATTACTTTTATCAAGCACAGGAAACGGAGTCTCCCACAATCTCCTGCTATCAAGTCGGAAAATAAATTCTTCCAGTGTCGGCGGCCTTTGTTTTCCTCCACGCTCACGGAAGCGGAACTAAAATGTAATTTTCACTCTTTAATATCTCATTATTTTTCGGAATTAGCGGCACAAAGTCCCGGTAAACATGTTATTCCGACTCACGGTTTATTTTTTCCAGGCGAGTTTTTGCCGACGGCCCTCGACGTGCTCGTCCCGGCCCCGAGCTGCCGCCACTGAAGCAGGAAAACAAAGAACAACAACAAAAAAAAAAGAAAAAATCTGCCTCGGCCGCCCACGCGCTCATGACAGCCAGAAACACACACACACACATGCTTGAGGAGATAAACACGCTCACAAATGCCGACACTTTGCCGGCTGATATGACATCAGGCGGCAGCAGGCGGGATCCCTCCTGGGTTCAGCTGCTGTTAAATTAAACAGTAAATCATCTCGGCAAAAGACACCAGAGTGATGTGAGAGTCAAGGGCAACAGTTCTGGGCTCTTTAGGAGGACATGAGGAGGACTTTATGAAGGAGATAAATAACAGCTTAACAAACAGCCTCCGTCTGGGCCCTTGGAGGTCGGCCCGGGAGACCCCGCGGATCGCCAGGATGAAGGCACGGCGAGAATTCCCGGGAAGACTTTGCGAAGGGGTGTGGGGGAGGAGGATTGTTGTGACATTTGACGAGGTCGGCCAGACAGGACGGGACGGTGGAAACAAGACGGAACACAGCGGCGCTAATCGACAGCGCCGAGGGGAAACATGGTAGACATGGGATGATGGTAGGAAAATCAGTCCCGAGCCCTGAGACTGAATTGAACGCCGGTCAAGAATTCTAATCTGATTTAATGGACTGTTGTTCCATTCTTTTTGTCGCTGGCTCGCTTCCCCGGAGCTAAAGCGCCAGGAAAATCCGAACCAAATGCCTCTGACCTCCTTCACTCCAGTATAACCAACTGTTTACATCGTCCCTGGATCAGGCGCACTGTGGCCACGCCCCACGTCACATGACCTCCGTGCGTAGTTCTTCCCCAAATCTCCGAAACGACTCTCAAGACAAGGAATCCGAATGAAAAGTGGTCCGTAGCAGCTCGTCCTTCTCCTCTGCCGGTTTATCGCTGCGCCGCTCCTTCAGCCGGCCCACATTTTTATTTGCTCCTCGATTCCAGGAGGAAAGGAACATTTTTCCGTAATGCTCTATAAAAGCCGAAGCGTCCCAGCGTGTACATTAACCGGTGTGGGTGTGCAGCTCCTGCACGGGGGCCCCGGCTCGCTCCGTTATGGTCCATCTGAGTCTGAGCAGAGACGGTTTCTTTATGTGAGGTGATTCCTGGCGGTTATGGTCATAATAAAGAGACTCTGGAGCGCCTCCACTCTCCCGTCAATGATTTTTCCAATGGACGTCGGGGACAAACGGGTGTTGACGACCCCTTTTCTGACCGGTACCGTCCAAAGACGCGCCATCTGCTTCCCGAAAGGGAGGGTGGCGGCACCTAGATCGGCCATCTGCGTGTCGTCCCTGGGACGCGCGCGCTGAATACACAGATGCGCGGCAGCACAAACACACACACACACACACACACACCTCAATCTTCCAGGGTTCATTTGTCAGGATGACAGCTGGACGCCTGTTTTGCCAGACAGGATCTTCTGCTCGGTTAGCATGAGCCAGAACATCCAGGGAAACATTGTGAGGCATGTTTAGAGGCTGTAGCGAGGCCGTGTGTGTGTGTGTGTGTGTGTGTGTGTGTGTGTGTGTGTGTGTGTGTGTGTGTTGTGACTGAGCAGCTTCTCTAAACAGCCAGCAGCAGTATGCCGAGGTCCAGCCCCTCTTCAGCTCCCGCCTGTGTTTGGCTCCGGCAGCCTTGGCGAGGAGCTGCTCGTTCTGTCAGGCTTCCAGTCGGTGGAACGCACGTTCGGGCCCCTGCGCCGACACCTTCCCTGCTTTCGGTTTCCCTGGTGGCTGCTGGGAAAACTTACTTGCATTCCTTCAGTGGGATTGCGTGAGCGTTGGGGATGGATTCGGACCGCCACCGCAGGGTTCCAGCAAGCAGAAGGAGGGGAAGTTTGAATCCCCGCTGCCGGCACTCGGCAGCCTCTTTCTAGCGCTGCAGCCAGGGGTCACGCTTGGTTACAGGCTGGTGCTGATGCAGTCAAATTACACTCACTTTTATTTTCCACTTCTTACTTTCTCCCTCTCATCACGCTGGCTTGGCCTCCAGTATCCTTCCGGTCCAAATGTCCTCCCTCCGTGCTGCCACCTGCTGGACTCAAATGAACATAAGTGAAAGAAACTCAGAGAAAATGGATTTTAATAGCTCTCTCTCTCTCTCTCTCTGTCTTCCTGGGTGTGGGTGTGTGTGTGTGTGTGTGTGTGTGTGTGTGTGTGTCTGCACTGGGATTTGGAGCGGACTAAATGACTGGGAAAAGTGCAGCGACAGCAGTTTTAATGCCACTCCTGTCACCTCTCTCCCCCGTCTCCCTCTCTCTCTGCCAGTCTCCCTCTCTCGTCCCTCTAATTACACAGATTGGGTTTCACGGGGATGCGGGAACGAGGACTAACAGGGGGTCCTTGATATTGTCCTTGTCCAAGCCTCAGGGAGGGACTTGAGAAGTCGCCCATGCATCCATCACCCTCCTGATTTCACCATTTAATCAATCCTGTAATGAAATGTGTGCCGCCCGTGGGGGCGGGCGTGGCGAGATGGTGGTGAAGCAAAAGCTGTCTCCACCCTACAGTGGCGTGAGGACAGGTGGGACAGAGACACCTCCTGCTGCGGCACCAGGACCCCTCAGTTCTTCCCTCATAAAAGGCTTTATGGTAGTTTCATACTGTAGTAGATCTTGTGGATTACTAAATTGCCTATTAACAGAGTCATCGGCCTGTAATTGTCCACGTTTGCGGCGTCCAACGTGTCTTTTTGATGGACACGAGCAGAAGCGTGCCCATCAAAAATGCCAAACCCATCCAGATCCGCCTCCGCCCGTCGGCAAATGTCACCGTCTGCCCGTCTGTGGGCGCGGCTGCGCCGGCGACCGGGAACGTGGCGATGGCGGCGCTGCTGCCGTTTGTGCTTCATAGCTCGGTTTGTTGGTTTTGGTGGACACGTCTGACCCGGCCTCTTTGGCCGACTGTTTCCGCTGACCTGGTTCTGGACAGCAGCAACACACACCGATACATCAAACAGCTGTGCGTGTGTGTGTGTGTGTGTGTGTGTGTGTGTGTGTGTGCTGGATCTCAGTCAGGTCATCTGAGATGGAACTTGCTGTACTCCACTCATGGCAGACAGCAGATTATATCCAATCAATGGTAGCAGCAGAATCATTCATGTATTCATAGAGGAGGGAGACGCGGAGCGTCGGCACAGATGCTGCGCGACAGTCGGTCAATTTTCTACCTGTTTAAGGCCGTGATTATAGATAATCTCCCAGCAGGTTGTTGCCATCACCGCACAGGCTGGATCAGTCAGAGCTCCATTTCCCTGTTTGCATAAATGCGGCGGAGACCACAGACCCGCCTGGATGGACGTGCGTCATTTTTGATCTGGGCGGGTCGACGGCGTCTGAGGGTACATGTAAACACCCGAATCATCGATCAGACGCTGCTGATTAGCAGGCAGAGCTAAGGCGTGCGCGTGTCCAGACTCCCGAAGGGAGCTTGAATGTGTGAAATCAGGCGAAGATTCAGCTAAACGGGTCGTTATTGGTGTTTTGGCGGGAGTTGGGCTGCTTTTTTGACATGATTGATGGAGGCGTGAGCAGTTGTAAATAAAGGCAGTGGCTTGTTTGGGGAGATCATCCATCCAGCCTGCATACATTTACCTCCTCATTCATCACGGATCTATCTCCTCCGTATTGGCAGCGTGACGGCGTTTCGCCTTCCCTTTATCTCCTGCTTCTCTCACGCAGCCCTTCCACAACATCACTGCATCAGCTGGCACGGCTGAATCTTGAAAATATCTCCAGACCAGGATGTTTATAAAAGATATCCACCGCGGTTAGCTTAGCATTACTGACAGGAAAGCTAAAGATGATCAGCATAGCTTCGGCGCTAGCAGCTGCTGTGTAGTGACCCCAGTCAGTCACCAAAACCTAAACTAATGAGCTGAATGTATAGTTTTCCTCTCTTAGGTCAAAGATATGCGTTGCCTTCATATATTTATGATGTATAACTGTAGTGTGGAGCCTGACCTGAGGGGGGGTAGGGCGGCCATTGTTGGGGCCTCTGGAGGCCAGATCCAGCTCTGGGGTTACGCTCAAGGTCACTGACTGGAAAATAATGACTGGAAAAGCGCCGCGCATGTTAAGGATGTTGAGGGAAAGTGGAGCGACTGGGAGGAAAAACCACGGCGCAACTGCGCGCTAATGTAAACACTCAACAAGGTCCCTCCCCCCAGATGTGGCCCCACGGGTTTGGATCCACAGGGCTGTTCATGGACGTGCTGTGGGGACACACGCGGAGCTGCCACCCATGTAAGCGGTGCCAGTCAGACACCCTTTAAATCGAACATGAATTTCCTCAGTGAGAATTAATTCCTCCACACCCCAGTGGCTGTGGGAGAACGGCTCCTTCTCTGTTAGTCACCCCCCCCCCCCTTTCCTCTCCACTTCTCTGTTTTCCCCGAAGACCCGGAGGCATGATAATTTCTCATTTGATTCAGTTTTGCCAGGCAGAAGAGAGCAAAGCTCACTGATAAGATCTCCTTAAGAAGCAGACAAGTTGTCAGTAATGAAGGGAATTGCTTTGATCCGTCTACAAATAGGTCATTTAGACAGTGTCTGCTTTCTGATGCGCGATGATACCGTCGCTCCCTCCCTCTCTCCCTCTCTCTCTCTGTCTCTCTATCAGGCTGAGGTTCGTCCCTTCTTCCCCCGGGTGGGTTTCCACTGTGTTATCCTGCGCTCTCTTATGTGTCTTGGGGACAGAATTGTGTCTTTATTAAAGTTAAATGTATTTATATTGGATTTACATTTTATGAGACCGCGTTACAGCACGCACCGACGGCACGTGCGTGTCCTTTTTCAGCGCACGGTGGCGTCTGATGGTGACATGTTTTATGGAAATATTGACTGAATTCACATACATTTTGTGACGGGGGGGGGGGCTAATTGGCTGGGATGACTGTAGCAACAAGAGTGTGGGAAAACCCAATTGGAATAAGGAAAGCTATCGCTTCCTAAACGGCGAGGACTTACACGGCCCCGCCAAGGCCGGAGGATTGAAGTCATTTCATTTTTCACGCACGGCTTCTGTCCCCCTACGAGACCTGAAGTGGCCAGAGAGGCGAGGGGGGAGAGGAGGAGCCACGATGAGAGGAGTCAAGAAGAAGACAAGGGGGGGGGGGCAATGAAGACGGTCGGGGCAGAGGTGGCGGCAGCTGGGTGTGGAGTAATTGTGTCTTCTAATGCGACAGGAGGGGTGGATGGAGTCAGCGCTCCTCCGCCTGGAGAGGAGTTTGATGGCGGAGCCTCAGGAGTTCGGCCACTGTTTGTCGGCTTGTTGGTGTTTAAAGGACGAGCAGCAGCAGTCGATGCCTGCAGCTCGTTAATTATCATCGCTGTCAGCAGTCATTTGCCGAGATGTGCGGCGGGCCTTCTGCCGCTACACCACCCCCCCACCCCCACCCCCCCACCTCCTCCGTTCCCAGTGGAAAAACACGAGGAGGCAGGAATAAATAAGATTAAGGATGTAATGACAGCCCGTTCTGATGCTAACACTGACCACAGGTGGCGCTAACGATGCAGAAGAAGGGGGCTTCTGGAACAGAGGTCCGTCTGAAATGATCCTCACATGTTCTTATTAGCTGTTCGGGTCAGCCTGTGACAGACGGGTAGGAGTGTGTGTGTGTGTGTGGGGGGGGATTGGTTCCTGAAGTTCCTGAAGATGGAGGGAACGTTGGGCAGCTGAACACCTCCAGTACACTCCACGAAGCTCTTCACTGAAATAGGCATTAATTTGAAGGTTGGCCAGGGTGTGTGTGTCTGTGTGTGTGTCTGTGTGTGTGTGTGTGTGTGTGGTGTGTGTGTGTGTGTGTGTGTGTGTGTGTGAGACTGTGATTGAATCAGGCTGGAACGCCAGCTGACGTTCCCGACTTGTCACCTTCTTAATGGCCATGAATGGAGCACTTCCAGGTGTGGACTCTATTTAGGGACTATATTTCTTTAAAAGGATCCAAATGATTCCCAATTACGCAGCACTCGGGGCCACGTAACGCACCTCCGCATTAGCCGTCCACCGTCAGCGAGGGAAGCGCTCCAACATGGCGGGGTCTCTGATGCGTCTGTTCATTTTGACGCCGTTATTTTCATCCGCACCTGTTTGTTGAGGCGTCTCCTGCTGTTTCTCACCAATTACGCAACCGTTTCAGCCCAATATTTCCACACTCTAATCTAACTCTCACCGGGTTTTTTTGTAATTTTATTCCTTTCTTGTTGTTGTTTTCCCCATTTCAACCCGTCTGCGATCCCAGCTTGGCTCCGGCGGCTCTTAATAAATCACTGCCCGGCTGCCAGCGCTAATGGCGAGAGCGCCGTGTGTTGATTTCATCTCTCCCAAACTGAAATATTGAATTTTAACTTCTCCTCCGAAGGTTTCTAACCCTCCCAAACAGAAGGAAAATTCTTCTCAACAGCAGCTGTGATGGAAACCGTCGATCCGTCCCGGCTAAAGAATCCGAAAGGGTTCACGTCTCTCTTCTGTCTTGCAGATCCGCTCGGACCAGGACCAGGACATCTCGATCCGATACAGCATCACCGGGGTGGGAGCAGATCAACCGCCCAACGAGGTTTTCAACATCGACCCCGTCCTTGGGAAGATGTTCGTCACCAAACCGCTTGACCGGGAACATCGTTCTTCTTACCATGTGAGTGCTGGTCTCCAGTGTTCCAGTAAATGGGTCCATTATATTTATTAAAATGTGCTGGACATTAGCGCCCCTAGTGGATGGAGATGTGTAGTGCATGAAGCTACTGGTTGTGTCTAGTGGGAAATGCTGTTTGGTCCAGTTTGCTCCTTGTATGTTTGGCAAAATCGGTCAAAGCTTTGATGAAGGGACGTCCTGGACAACAAGAGGAAGGATTAAACTTCCAGCTGGAATCAGTCCAGCTTTCAGTCATGTGACCAACCACAACTCATTTGAAGTTTCACGCCCTTCTGCTTAAAACAGACCTCTGAAGACAAAAATAACCCCACAAATTTATTTGTTCTATTTTCAGCGAACGTGCGACATCGTGGTTTGACTCGCCTGCTGCTTTAGCATGTTAGCATTGAACGGAATCTTGCTGGTTTCACTAATGCAGAAAAAAAGTGCTGAAAAATCATCAAAGATTCACGCTTGGACCCTCGTTCAGGACCTCAGAGTGGGTCCAGGCTGAGTGGAGAGCATTAAGGAAATGAGAGGAGACACTGTGAGGGCAGATGTTTACGAAGCATATTTCCCATCAGTCCTGCTCCGACGGAAGCGACCCCGTCCTCTGATCCAGGCTCTCGACATCCTTCCTCCATCCCGACGTTCCGTCTGGCCCCGACATGCTCTCCTGACGTCGTGACTGAACAAACGCCGCCGCCCGTGTCGTTCGGAGCGCGTTGTGAAGAGTCTTTGTGAGGAAATCACTAAATAGTCGGCCTCAGGGACATCAGCGTTCCTAATTGAATCAGCACACTTGTGTTCTTTTTCAAAGGCATATGGAGACGCCTCGACCTCCACACGTAAGGTGGAAAAACAGATCCGTCGCTTCCATTTGAACTCAACATTTTCTTGGTAATTCAGTTCAGGGTGCATCTCTTCATTCTTATTCAGGCGGCCACCTTTCCTGCTCCCTCAACGCTTCATAATAGAAGCAGCAGCAGGGGTTGATTTTACAGCATGTCCCATCTTTGGGAAGAATCCTGGTTGGTGATTCCACTGATCTGAGGACAGCAGGGCTGAATATTAAATGGCCCGACTCTGTCTGGGGCTGGATAACACCTTCAGGTTCCTTTAAAATATACAGTATATACACATGTTCAAACCCCGGACTTGATCCTGTCCAACCCTTTCTTCACAGCAGAGACACTCAACAAAGGGGTTTATTTTTCTTTTCAGAGTTAAATTCAAAGGAGACAGATGCAGCTTATGATTTCAGCAACCGTTATGCTGCAAGTTCTGGACCAACACCGCAGATCGTTATCAGCCCAACCCGCCGCAAATGGACCGAAATGCTAAATTTTTGCGGTGCAGAGGCGTTTTCGCTTTTCCGAGCTGCACTGAAAGCATCGTCACCTTGAAGGGTAAATAAATGTAGCTCCTTGGTGATTTATTTATGGTTTCCCCATTTCCAGAGCAGGAAGACTTTTAAATGCTGCCGAGGGCGTGAGGGCACGCTCGGATTTAGGCGGGAGAGCGGCGGCTAATGCTGAAGCTGAGGTTTGTTTTCCAGAGCGAGCGGGCTTTTTATTAACCCGCCAAATGAGGCAGGCTGCAGCCGGCCGTTCACCCGGAGAGCCACGATCCGATGCATCAGCAAATCCCCGTTATTAACTGAAATTATACTGGTTCATCTTGTAAACCTGGCAGCTCTGGGAGCCTCCATCAGTCCGTTCCACAGCTGTTGTGGGCGGATTTTTAGCAAAAATGAGACGCTCGTTACCACGCGAGGTGCAACACGGCCTGTCACAAGAGTCTGGATTTCAGAAAATGGTCACCTTCAAGACCTTTACCATTTCTTTCTTCCCGATGTAGGCCGGAACGGAACGCTGCAGGAGTTCCATTCCTTGTCAACGTCTCCTGCGGGGAAAAGGGAAGACAGCGTGACTAATTTGTGCTCCATTGTACGCTCTAGCAGCCTTCAATTAGCAAGAAAATAACCAAGCAAATAACATATTGCAGAGAAACTGACCTTTGTGACTTTTCTGAAGTCTGAAGAAAAGAGAATTGTATGAAACGACGGTTAGTTCAAGTGAGACAGACAATTACCAGACGAGAGGGTTAGAGTGACTTCAATAAGACACCGCAAATACAAAACTTTAATTTAATTTTCAGTCTGACGTTCACAGAGCTGCGGTTTCTGACACCAGCAGCAGGCTTCTCTCCTGGCTCCTGGCTCGCTCTAAAGTCTCTAAAAATGTCCTCCTCCGCCTCTCGTGCTGCAGCTCCGCGCCCACGCCGTGGACATGAACGGGAACCAGGTGGAAAACCCCATCGATCTGTACATCTTCGTCATCGACATGAACGACAACAGACCCGAGTTCAAAAACCAGGTTTACAACGGCTCCGTGGACGAAGGCTCCAAACCAGGTGAGGCTCCACCGTGAGGAGGAGGAGGACCGTTAAACCGGGGCCATCTTCGCCGCCCTTGACGGAGAATCCATCTCCCGCGGCGGCTTTTCATTTATCCAACCAACGCGGCTGTAAACCGGAATGTGTTCAGGCTGCAGAGATGGGCGGTAAAATCCACCGGCCTGCAGCGGCACCGGGTCACGCACCCATGAACCGCACTTTATTGCAGCGGGTTGATCTAAATAGTTGGTTTCCATCCCTCCCTCGCCCTCGTTCCCCCTCTCCCGCCCCTCCCCCAGTCGTTCCCCCGGGTCCCAGCGGCACGGGTGACATTCAGCTGAACAATAATCACAAAAAAAGAGAGTTTTAGAATTTAGAGCTCCAGCGGTTTCAGCGCAAGGCCAATTACAGTTTGGAATTAGTTTGCAAATTAAAGAGTCATTACGGGGGCCTAATCCTGTCAAGCACAGCTTAGGCGCCCGTACAAAGGGTCCACATTAAACCCCCGAAGAGCGCAGCTTAATGAAATTACCCCCGTCGACGGGTGACACATTGTGGTTCTTCACCTCCTCCCCACCATCACGCTCAGAAGCGATAGGTTGATAGTTGAGATGGTTCCCCCCCCCTCCCCCATTTCTCTGCCATCCTCTCCCTTCTGCTGCTCCTGCCACATATTTTTCCTTTTTCACCCGGCTGAGGGGCCTTCGGGGCGCTCCCTCCGGCCGAGTCATTGACAAATGTTGCTTTGAAATGTAATGAACTTTGAAATGGGAGCTGCGGTTCCAATTATCCCCGGACAGGGCCTGTCACTGGTGTGATATCACTATCTCTGCCAATTAGATTTGGCTGTGAGGAGCCGAGCACAAGAAATGGAGCGATGGAGAGATTCAGTCACAGGAGTCTGTGAAGGCATCGTGACGCGTTCACAGCACACACATGTGCACACGCGTGACACTGCGCGATGTTACAGAGATACAAGAAGAGACAACCTGCGCCCAGCTTTAAAGCTGCGGGTGGCAAAATCAAAGCTAACGCTAATGCTAACTGACATTAAGAACTTAATTAGACCTTTCTAGTTACCGCAGTGTGTTTGGGCGTGCACGTTTGTCCATGGCTGTGCTCTTCTTCATCAGGTACATACGTCATGCACGTGTCGGCCTTCGACGCGGACGACAACACCACCGCTAACGGAATGGTGCGCTACCGGATCCTGTCTCAGATGCCGCACAGCCCCATCCCCAACATGTTCACCATCAACAGCGAGACGGGGGACATCGTCACCGTGGCGCCCGGGCTCGATCGAGAGGTCGGTGCATTGGTTTTTTATGAAAGGGGGAGTTCGCCCCCAAAATTAAAGCCGCCGGTTTAGTTTATTTGTTGATTCCTGCCCTGGTCAGCGTGTTTATGGAGCTCTAAAGTTTAGACAGGATCCAAACGTGTTTATTCTCCAGACGTGGACGTGCTGTTGACAACTGGCAAAGAAATCTCCCAGACAGATCGTCCTCCCAAACTGTCAGTGGTGACAGACCTATTAACAACACATCACACTGCAGTGGGCTGCTGGCGCGTTGTTTCCCGTGCGCACACGCGTGTCTTTGTCTCTGCGCACGTGCTTCTGTAGACGGAGTGGAAATATCTGAGATAAAATGCCCTTGACACCTGTCAGAGACACACAAAAGCCTATATAATCACAGCTACGCTCGATAAAATACAGGCAATTAACATTCAAATAAAAAGAAAACTTAAAAATAAAGATGCGCGCGCGCGTGTGTGTGTGTGTGTGTGGTGTGTGTGTGTGTGTGGTGTGTGTGTGTGTGGTGTGTGTGTGTGTGTGTGTGTGTGTGTGAAGGAGAGAGAGAGAGAGTTTTTCCAGAAGAGAACGTTAGCTTGCAGGGTAGCTCGATGCTAATCCACCCAGTCAGCACCGGTGCTTCCAGTAACCAGGATGTTTGACTAGTGGAGCAGAAATCAACGTTTTTGAGTCAAATGTGAAGCGTTCCGGAGGCGCTGTAGGTGAAATGCTGCTCTGCACCGCAGAAGCCGGCTCCACGGGAAGGCTAGCCATGAATCGTGATTCAGAGTAGTAAAGGGAAGGACGGGAAGACGCCCGTGCCCTGTTCTTACTGTCAGCCGCTATTAAACAGTAATGAAAGTTTCTTTCATGGGAAAATCAATACGATGCATCAGGTTTTGCTGATAACTGTCAGCAGATGATTCGATTCCGCTGCGACGGTCCTGATCTGCTGCCACCTCAAAAACATAAAAAACAAACAAAATCGGCTTTCTTTCCTGGGATTTGATACAAAATCTTAGAAAAAGATACCCAAACGTACCAAAGTTGGCCAAACTTACCAAGTTTCGGTACCCCCCCCCCGCTGTTCCTCATCCGCTCCCCTGTTCTCTAAAGCACCCTCCTCCACTCGGTGAACTCCTCCACCGTTCCCCCCCCCGCGAGAGTTTCCCGCCGGTCTGACAGCAGCAGACCCCCTTCCCGGGGTGGGGGCCGCCTGTGCACAGCTGAGAGGTTCAGAGGAGCTCTACATAATTGCTCCCTTGTCTAATTAGCGAGAGCGTTGAGCACACGCGACTGACGGGACAGTCGGACGGCGGCTGCCTCTAAACAAGATGTGGAGAAGCGGAGGTGTCGGCGTGTGTTTGTGTGTGTGTGTGTGTGTGTGTGTGTGTGTGTGTGTGTGTGGTGTGTGTGTGTGTGAAGGAGAGAGAGAGAGAGTTTTTCCAGAAGAGAATGTTAGCTTGCAGGGTAGCTCGATGCTAATCCACCCAGTCAGCACCGGTGCTTCCAGTAACCAGGATGTTTGACTAGTGGAGCAGAAATCAACGTTTTTGAGTCAAATGTGAAGCGTTCCGGAGGCGCTGTAGGTGAAATGCTGCTCTGCACCGCAGAAGCCGGCTCCACGGGAAGGCTAGCCATGAATCGTGATTCAGAGTAGTAAAGGGAAGGACGGGAAGACGCCCGTGCCCTGTTCTTACTGTCAGCCGCTATTAAACAGTAATGAAAGTTTCTTTCCTGGGAAAATCAATACGATGCATCAGGTTTTGCTGATAACTGTCAGCAGATGATTCGATTCCGCTGCGACGGTCCTGATCTGCTGCCACCTCAAAAACATAAAAAACAGACAAAATCGGCTTTCTTTCCTGGGATTTGATCCAAATTCTTAGAAAAAGATGCCCAAACGTACCAAAGTTGGCCAAACTTACCAAGTTTCGGTACCCCCCCCCCGCTGTTCCTCATCCGCTCCCCTGTTCTCTAAAGCACCCTCCTCCACTCGGTGAACTCCTCCACCGTTCCCCCCCCCGTGAGAGTTTCCCGCCGGTCTGACAGCAGCAGACCCCCTTCCCGGGGTGGGGGCCGCCTGTGCACAGCTGAGAGGTTCAGAGGAGCTCTACATAATTGCTCCCTTGTCTAATTAGCGAGAGCGTTGAGCACACGCGACTGACGGGACAGTCGGACGGCGGCTGCCTCTAAACAAGATGTGGAGAAGCGGAGGTGTCGGCGTGTGTTTGTTTGTGTGTTTTCGTGCGCACGCACGGGTGTTAATGAGAGCCGGCGCGTGAGGTTGGAGTTCAGCGTCTCGATGAGAGGAGCTGTCTAATCCGCCTGTTGTGGCGTCCCGGCCTAATTGGGATATTTACTTGGTAATTAGCAGGTGAGAGAGAGACTGGGAATGTAATTGGGAATCTCGGTGATGAGGCGCATTATACAGACAGGCGGCTCCGGGGCTCAGCGCTCGATACTCTCGCAGCCCATTAACCGCTCCCTTAGCCTGACGAGGAGGCCGAGGACGGAGGGGGGAAACGAACCCCCAAAGTTCCGGAGAATTCCCCGTATTTCCTCCCCACTGCATGTCACTGCTGCAGAGTTAATCTCCGTCGCACGCTTGGCTTTTCTCTTTTTTTCCGCCATCAGTTCTACTCGATAGGAAGAATCTTTGATGAGGAACCCTGAGGGAGGCTCGACACTCCAGCCTTCAGACGATCGTAGACGTGATCCTGGGATGTTTTAAATGAGCTCATGGGTAGCAGCCGTGAAGCAGGAGGCAGACGGGCTTTTTTAGTCCTCTCTGGAGTCAGTTTTCCGGCTGTTCCCGCCGATGAATGAATGAGTGATTGAAAGAACGGATAAATATCCCACTGCTGTGTGTTTGCAGAAAGTCTCCCAGTACACCATCATCGTGCAGGCCACGGACATGGAGGGCAACCTGAACTTTGGCCTCTCCAACACCGCCACCGCCATCATCACGGTCACCGACATCAACGACAACCCCCCCATGCTGACGTCCAGGACGGTGAGTGGGCAAGAAAAAGGGATGATAGGCAAACTAGGGCCTCGCGGCTTCAGCACTGACAAACAGAACGGAAAGAAGCCGTCCATTAAATAAGAAATAAGTCCCGGTGGAGGGTTTTATCCCACAGAGGTGTGATTTTTATCTCATCCATCTTTTATGGGTGAGGTTTCGTTTAGCTGCTAAATGTTACCGCTAGAGTTTGTAACCACTAAAGTTCTCCAGTACTCCATTAAAGGTCATTTAGAGGCATCCTTTAAAAGCATGAGGTGCAGTTAAAGTAACTGGGAGGATTTACTGGTGTAAAAAGGCCACCCTGACAGTGAAATAGGCTAATGCTAGCTAATGGAGGAGCTAGCAGCACCAACTACCTCTCTACGATGATGAGCTAGCACCGACAGCCACAGACGTCTTCAGAGCGTTGCGACATCACAGGCTGCATGTGAGCACAAAGAAGCAGCAGCCAGGGGGGGGGACACACAAAGGAGATGGCGAGAAGAAAGAGGACAAAGAAGGAAGAGATGAGTGGACTACCGCACCGAGTCCGGGATGAAAAATGAAGAGAGGAAAAAAGTGATGAGGGAAGGATGGGAAGGGAGGAAAGAAAGAGGGATTATTTGCTCGGTGGAGATATTTCCTCCAGCAGCGGTGATAAAGCACACGCACGCTCCGCTGTAAATCAGAGGCCTTTCCTGACTCGGCATTCCCGCCTTTAATTTAAGATTCTGCGCTGATGGCGGCGTATTGATGATAGCGGCCGGTGATGCATTCATATTCTCTCACTGTATTCCATCATGTTTAAGTGCGTTTCCATCAGCGCCACAGAGGGAAGTTAATATTATCATGGATATTGATGATAAACTTTAGGGGATGTTTTGGAGCCAAGATAAGCGGCGCACTTTCGCACGCCGCCTCCATAAATCATCCGTTTTATTGGCGAGATAACAACAAAGCCATTTTGTTGAGAATGCGGGCTATTATGCAAATATTTAGTGTTTGCAATAAGCCCCATATAGATCTCTCAACGCGCCCCAGACATGTAAAGTTTGGGGGATTTGTCTTTAATGTTTATGATTAATATTTCATCACGCCTATTTTTCCAGCGCGTCGGCGCACGTGTGAACTCAGACGAGCATCACGTCTCCTCCGTGACGCAGACGGATGGAACGAAAACCAAACCCAAACGAGCTACTCAGCTCCTCTGTTTGTGCATACAGTAGCAATAACGCCGAGGATTGAATTATTGCTCCGGTGCAATAAGGTTCGCCGCCACTGTCAAACAGATTCCCCCTAACGAAGTAACAGGCCTCCTCCAGCCGCAGGAGCGTAAAGATTTGTTGCTTCCTCAAGTTCAGCAGTCTCGAGTGTCAGTCAGGACTCGAGGGTTTCGCACCTTCGGCGGCGTCGAGGAGGAGGAGGAAGGAGATCGGAGAATCTCCCGTCCGTAAATTCAGCCGGAGGGAGCAGAAGAAGGAACATGACCAGAATACTGACCCAGAGTTGAAGCTCGGGGTCATAAAATGTAGAAAGTAAAGGTGAATAAAGAGCAGCATTTCTGAGGGTTGGAGTTTTTAAAACGTCCCTCTGATGATTTCCAACTTTCTTTGGATACCCGCTGATATTGTGTCTGTTAAAACTTGAGTCAGATTAATATCTCTCCTAATTTACACTCTTTGTTCCGGGTCTACTTCACTGTGACCTCGCTGGCGCCTTAACTTTGCATTTTCTGGCGGTTTTAATGATTTAAAGTGTGAGGAATTGAAATAAAACCTCCGCACCACCGAGATAAGAAAAAAAGAAGCCATCTTATCCAATCAAAGGCTGGACGCCTGATGTAACCTGCTCCAGACTGAGGCCTCGCAGACGTAATGAGACCTGGAATCTTAAACCGAGGGCGTTGGTGATAAGAGCAGAACCCACCTTTTCCGGGTCGTCCATCAGAGCTTGTTATCAGCGTTTGTTGCTTAAGGGCCCTCAGGAGCTCAAGAGCCATCTCTGAAGTTTGTTTTATTGAACTGGCATTGGGGAGTCCCTGAACCACGCCGCAGTAATAAAACAGTGGAGAGCAGGCACGTGCACGCGCCCAGGCCCTCAGATGAACGTGCAACAGCCCGCCTACTTATCCCAGAGCAGCCTGACCACACTGACTCGGCTGTTGTCTTAAGAATGTCACGGAGTCTCTGAACGGCTCTCCTGACGCTGCCTCCTAATCTGCCCGCTGCTGTCGGCTTGTTTGGGGGATGCGAGGGCTGCCAGGCGGGGTATTATGGTCTGTTAGAGTGTTTGGCGTGGGGGGCTCCGCTCTTTGATATCCTACATAAGCAGCTCAGCGGCTCCTCCACGCCTGTTATCTGTGGCAACACGGGGACGCCACCACGTTGACGAGCCTGTCACCTCCTGATGAGGGGAAGGAGCGCCCACGCGCTCACCTCCCGATCCGACGTGATTGGTTTAGAGTCAGCGGGTTGCTAATGAGGAGGCCTTTGGTTAGCGGTATGGGCGTCGTTGCTGCTGTTGCTGGTCCATCTCTGTGGGCTTCATCCCCTGAGCCTGTGCAGCTTTGATCAGTCCTCCCCCTAACAGACACATGAGTGAGAGCGGCTCGCGTCTCACCAGGCTTATCGGGACGAAGCACATGTGTTTGGACAGAACAGGACGACCGAAAGCCATTCAGACGCGCTCAAACGTCTGTTTTAAACCTCTCCTCTTGCTTCTGTCCTGGTTCGTTTTGTCGGTGTTGACAGCTCAACAGGAAGTGGAGGAAAATGGGAACGCTGCGGCTTTTTCCGATTGTCCACCTCCCTTGTTAAGGGTCGGTGTCATTCTCCACAGTTCTCCGGCGAGGTCCCCGAGAACAAGGTGGACATCGTGGTGGCTAATCTGACAGTGATAGATGCCGACCAACCGCATTCCCCTAACTGGAACGCCATCTACAGGATCATCAGTGGAGACCCATCGGGCCACTTCACCATCCGCACCGACCCTGTTAGCAACGACGGCATGGTTACCGTGGTGAAGGTAAGGTTGGCCCTTGCCCAGCTGTTCTCTCTCTCACACACACACACACAGACACACACACACACACACAGACCTAAACACGCGGTTGGCGAGACGACTGTAGCAAATGAGGTATTGATTTCTCAATTACGAAAGCCACACTTTTTATCCGCTCATAATGTTTTAGCTGCCGCGGTAAATGGCAGCAACAACATGGCCGTGGCTCGTAACGCCGCCATCCAGGTTGTCTGGAAAGTTTTATTACACTTGGAAAACGGCCCGTGGAATATTGACAGAGAGCACTCGGCTTTTATTTCCGTACAGTCTGTGTGTGTCGAGTGACCTTTAGCTGCTGCATTCCCGCCTCCTGCGAACAAGCTGCCATGTTGCTCATGTTTTGCAACGCAGAAGCTTGTTTGGTTGCCTGACCCACAACCAATAGAATTTCCTCCTTATGTACTCGGCTCCCACGAGTCGTATCTCAAGACTAGTAATAACGTGGAGAAAAAAACAGCAGTACCATCTCTGGTGTCATTCCCACAGCACCCCGAGCAGCGTACATTGGCATTTCGCTTCTCTTCATTATCTCTAGATGACTGCTTTTTATAATCCATTCCGCTCATGGCCTAATATAAAATTCAGCAGGAAGCCGGGCAGCCATAAGCTCCCATAGAGACTAGTGGGAGGTTATCAGAAAATCACGAAATAAGAGACAGGACACCCCGTGGGAAGACAGGAAATATACTGGTTTAAATGGTAAACAGAAGATCTTCGTTTTGCTCGAGAAGCCATTAGGCGGATATAGTGGCGTTCCTCTGTTTACTGAGGCGTTTGCTGTCTGCTCAGACACGACACTGCAGTGACACATACAGTAGGTACGCAGCAGCCTCCCGAGGAGACCCAAAAAAACCCACATTTATGCTGCCCCCCAGGGAGTTTATGAGGGCCGTGTTCGTAAACTGCGTGGCAATGGAGCCGAAAACAAACATGCAAAACAGAGTCGCTCCTTTCGAAAGAGCCATCAAAGTGAGTGAGGAGCAAAGGAGATGACAGGGCGAGCGGGCAGGATCGGGGATTTTTAAAGATTAAGAAAGACCACGGAGGCTGCAGATCACAAAGAGCACGGGGGTGGGGGGGGGGGGGGGGGGGGGGGTGAGGGGGTGGAAGTGCAGCAGAACAAATTAAGTAAAAGGCAAAGGGAGGAAGCGAAGCGATATGTAAGAAGTAATGGCTCATGGGCGAAGGATGGAAGCCGTGTTATTGACCCCTCACCCCTCTGGCTTCCCTCAGGGTGTGTGAGCGCAAGTGCATGCATGAGTGTGTGTGCATGTGTTTTTGTTCGCCTAAAGCAACACCGCAGACCTCCCTGTGCTCAGACTACCACTGGCTGCAGATCAGAGAGTCTTGAGCGTGGTTTGCCTCTAAATGAGTTCCCAGTGCACCCCGGGGTCACGCACAGATCCACGCTGCCGTGCTCACCCTGTAACACCAACGCGCCGACTCCTCTGCCCCGTCCACCAGGTTGCTTGATTAACAATGCCTTTTCACGTCAAGGCCCCCGCTGTCCGCTCGTACCCGTCTGGCACCGCAACATACAGAGGTGCTCACAGATGATTAGCGTCAGACCAGGGCGCCGTGAGGTGTCCGCCGTCTCCCTGGTTAGAAATGTGCCAGCAGTCAGTACAAGCAGCATATTTGTCCTCCGTTTTCTCTTCCAGCACTTGTTGTGTTGTCGTTTGAACCTGATGGTGTATTCTCCATTTGGAGAGCGCACAACTGTCACTCTGGTTTACGCTCAATCTGCAAACCCCTAGATTACACACACGTGCACGCTCGCGGCACACAACGGCTATGAATAGTCTGAGCTGAGGGTGTGTGTTGGCTGGTTTTGTGGTTTAGAGAGGATATGGGTCCAATTCATCAGAGGGCCACTTGATTCGACATGTGTTCATTTATCATGTCCTTTATCAACAATGGAGATTCGGCGCCGACTCCCTAGCCGTGCAGAAACAAAGAGAAATGTTGGCAGGGCCGCTAGCTCGCCACTCAACGTTATATTTACCTCCGCACACGTTCAAGGATAATGCAAAATTAACATCTTTGTGGAGCAGAGATGGGCGAGGGCAGGACCTGAGTTGCAGTTGTGGTGCAACAGATGTGACAAGTTCTCATTGGGCGTCACTTTTGTTGAGTTTGCCGCCGGTCGGTCAATACGGAAATGTCGATAAAATAAGCAAATGCAGGTCAGACATTTACAGACTATATTCAGCAAGATGGTCCCCCATATGAACCTGGTCCTGCTCTCGGTTCTTCCTGTTGATTAAAGATTATTCTTGGGTTTTACCTTGCTATCGGCTCGTTTTGGTGGGGTCAGGCTTTCTTTGGTCAGGTTTCTAGAGGCATGCCTGATTGGACACTGTATTGATTATAGGGTTCAGTTAGTTAGCAGTTAATCCTTGATTCTCAACATCTGTCTGTCATTCCTGTCCTTCCCTCCATCCTTCCTACAGCCGGTAGACTATGAGATGAACCGCGCCTTCATGCTGACAGTGGTGGTGTCCAACCAGGCCCACCTAGCCAGCGGCATCCAGTCATCGCTGCAGTCTACGGCAGGCGTCACCATATCCGTCCAAGATGTCAACGAAGCGCCGTACTTCCCCACCAACCCGAAGCACATCCGTTTCGAGGAGGGTATCCCCGCTGGCACGACCCTGACCACCTTCTCAGCCTCGGATCCCGACCGACTTCAGATGCAGCAAACAATCAGGTACGATGCGATTACGAAAGTGTGTTTTGTATTTAGACGGTTCCGTGAACCCAGAACGGTCCCGTCTGCTGAGCCGGGACAAGCTGCTTTTCTGTTCTAGCCTGGCAGTAATCTCTCCCAATCCACCAGCAGACAAAACAAGGCCTCTTGGATAAGTTCCATGTCAGTTCTTGAAGGTCAAAGTTCAACAAGAGAACTGTATTTTGGCAGCTCCCATTGCTCAAAGTCTTACTGAGCAAGGTTTATGAGCCAGACAAGAACCCTGCGGAAGGAGGCAAAGGTTAATAGGGTGCAGAAGCCTTCAGGGTAATCAGGGATGTGCACGTTCTGTGGGCTGTGCGAGCACATACAGTACATGCATTTGCACGCAGAGAACAAGAATGATGGAGGGAGGGGAGCTGCTGGCTCCGGCCCAGATATCTGACACAGCATAATGTCCACCTGCCTCCTGCGTTGCCTCCCTGGGTTTGAACTGTGAACCAACCTTTAAACGAGTAGCAGACCTTTTCTCAGTCCTGCAGAACGGCAGCAGAAACCAAAGAGTCCAGCAGAACCCTAAAGTGACCTCTTGACCACCCTACCACGTCTTGATGTGGCCTGTTTTGATTGGTGCTCTCACGTCAGATGACTTCGTAGCTTCCAGAGAATATATTGGTTTAATTTCACACTTTCTGCCGACCCTCGCGATCCACTAATCCTTTGCTTCCTAATTTCTCCTGGGAGAAGATGTAAACAAATTTCCCAGTTCGCTTCAAAGCAAATGAGGCTAAAGTGGGAATGTATTGTAATTAAGGAAGACATCAAAGTCAGCAGCCATCCTCACTCCTCCTCTGAATTCAGCTTGACCTTTGACCTTGCCTTTGACCTGCGCTGCACATCCTCCAAATCCAGTCACAGTTTCCACGATCAAAACCGGCTTCCTGCGAACTCTCCTGCGTGAGCAAGCCGCCCATCTGGGTAGGATCGCAGTCAAATCCCTCTGTTTTAGCCCGCTTCCACAGGAGGCTTCTCATCTAGGCCGTTACGCAAGGACACCGACCGCAGCTGTTCTATTCTGAATTCTCGTTGCTCCAGTGGAGCTCATCCTTGTCAGTCAGTTGGAGAGTCACTATTGCTGATGATCCTGTGTAGAGGAAGAGCTTCGGATTTCCTTTGTCGGACCTGTCGCCAGAAACATAGAAGAAATCCACGGGAAGATTCTGCTGAAGATGGGAGTGTTGAAAGGTTAAGAAACACCTGGGGGCGTTGCTGCAGCTCCAGGTCAAGGTGTGAATTTGACAGCTGCTTATCAAAGGAGGGACAAACCGCCAGCGTCCTGCTTGACATGGGGAGGAGGCGGGGGATTAGCGAGGCATCATGCATCACCTGTCAGGCCCCAGACCAGTGAGGTCGAGACATGGGACTGGAGACACTGGCATAAATGATTATCTGAACTACCTTGGCTTACTTTGAGACATGAATTTTTCATCCTCAGGGTCAGAGGTTTGAAAAATAAATGTCAGGCCTCTCCCACCGCCTGCTCAAACCCCAAACATCCACCCAGCTGCACACACGGACCCATCTTGAAATTTAACATTCATTTTGGACCAGCAGGGAAGTAAACAAAAACTGTTTACCTTCCCAAGGAGACTCAAAGTTTGAATTTTACGTCATTAAAGAAGCGGCGAAGGGGGACAACCCACGATCGACATTAAATCCGACAGAAGGAACCTGAAGACAAAACACTGGGGTTTTTCACATTCCACAGCTGCACAATTATCCACTGCGAGCTCTCAGAAATGCTATTAAAGCTCACAGTTTTTCCTTTTTGTTACTTATCTGGACTTTTGCTTTAATATAGGAGTAATAATGGAGCGTGTTGTCTATTCGGTGGGTCTGAAATTGGCTGCAAAGAATGTCCATTCAAGACCGGCTTTGCTTCATGAGCTTTATTACATCTGCAGAGAGCGCTGTTGAGGAGACTTAATTAAATTGTGGTGGTGGACAGCGTGCTCCACTACAAACCATTTGCTCTCCACTTCAGTCTGACCGGGAGAGATACGATTCAGGTGTTTTTGTTAAAGGTCATTATGCAGAGAAAACTCCCATCATACCCCTTTTTCCTGCGCTCCAGACATATTATCTCATGTCTGTGTTCCGATTTTGCTGGTAGGTGCTCGGGTTTTTAGACAACTTTGCTTGAGCAGGTCAGGGTGATGGAGCTAAACGATTTACTCGTATATGCAGCTGTCAATGTTCCACTTCTTGGAGGGGAGAAAATACCTTGTCTTCATATGCCACAAGCCTAGCATCAAACTGGACTACACCATTTCTTGAGAGCACCCCAAAAATGAGAGTGCAAGTCTCAGGTCAATGCAGTTGGACAAAAACCAATCAAAGTTGTCATAACAAGCGCGTTAAAACCAGATCACATGGTCGTCCTGCTGCCCTTCTCATGTCACTCTTCCCCGTCACCGCCGCCGTCCCCCACCCGCCCACTCCCTCCGTCCTGTAATCACACGTCCCACTGTGAAGGACTCACTCAGGTCCCGACGGTGATTTAACAGTCGGCCAGTTCGGCGGCGGCGGGCTGGGAAAGGCTGTGTGAAGATGTCAGCAGGAGTGTGAGAATGTCATCTCTGTGATCCCTCTGCCTGCGCGGAGCTGCTGCTGGGATCGTACCTGCTGCCTGATGGGGAAAACACCACCTCACTCACTGCAGGGACGAGTCTCCTGGGTCCAGCCTTCTCTGCTGTCTTTACCATCACTGTCCCCTCCCACACTGTTCATCACAGAAACATCAGAATGGCAGAAAATCAGTAATTATCCCCAAATAACTTAAAAGATCCTATTTTTACCTGAAATTCACCCGAACTGATGTTGCTACAGGTCCATTCCGCAGTACAAGCAGACACTTTCTGGATTTTATGTATGCAGCGCACGCACACACACACACACACACACACACACACATCCTCATATTTCTACCTTTGTGAGACATTTTACATTTCCTAACCTCATTCCTCCCAACTCTAACCTTAACCTCTGAACCACATCTTTACCCTTAAGCAGTTGTTTAAAGTTTTGGGGACCAAACCAAATGGTCCCACTTTGCATAAATATCCTCAATTTTGCAGGAAAATTAGTATTTTGGCATTCAATGTGTAGCAAATACAAGGACACACACACACACAGTCGTAGCAGTGCTTAACTAGAGAAGTAATTGACTTCTGTGGCTGGTACACAGGAGTGAAAAATGAGGTTAAATTGACTGTAGGCTGCGGGCTCTGGAAGGAAAGTCAATGAAGAATTAAACTGTGTGAAGGTCAGGCTGCTGTGAGTTTGGGAGCGTGCCGGTAATCTCTGTATGCACACCCGCTGCAGAAAACGCCACAAATATTTGTGAGTGCAAAAAAGCTCCCCCAACTCCTTCAGTCACACGCCCTTGTGTGTTTTTAGGTATTCAAAGCTGAACGACCCTGCAGACTGGTTGTCTATCAACAGAACCAACGGACAGATAATCACCACGGCGATACTCGACCGGGAGTCCGTCTACGTCAAAAACAACATATATGAAGCCACCTTCCTCGCAACAGACAACGGTAAAGAGGGACTTTTATAACTGTTGGTAAATTAATAAAGATTATCCTTCATGAAAATTACGGTGATTAATTAGTTGCCGCTATTCTAATTGAAGTATTGCTACATTTATTTCTGACCTTAATGCAAGAATTTTTCATTAGAGCAAACAAACAGTCATTTATGCAACAATGAGTAATTTAGTTAAATTATTAAAAACAAATATTGTGAGCATTAACATAATTTCACGGCATTCATTAATTTTGCTTCTTGCCTGCTATTATGAAAACGCATGAACTGTTTTTTTATAACAAACGTTAGCAAGCTGTGCTAGTCATTCTGCATTTCCAAATGTGTTTGCTATTTCATTTTCTCTTTCTGGGCTATTTCTGAATTACGATTATAAATATAATTATGAGTTATATCACAAGGACAATGATAATGACTTCAGAAAATTGTCCTATTTTTCTTTAATACGGTCTACAGGCCGAGGAAAACAACAAAATATGCTGTTCTCTGCTGTAACAGCTTCACCCTGCAACCACAGGACTGGAGGTTAAAGCCTTAGTTAGATTCTAAACATAGTGATGAGAAAAGAAGCTGCTTCGATGAATTCTACTGTAAATCTAACTGGAAATTCCACTCTTTGATTCTCATCTGTCAAGGAGAGACAATTGAAAATGACAGAAAAAAAAAGAAAAATTAAAACTGTTAAAACTGCAAAAAAGACATATGTGAGGATTGACATGGATATAAGGACACCAAAAAAAGCAAAAGCAGAGCAGCAAAGTTTGAGAAAATCCTGGATTCCCTAAACCAGTCACACTCTTGATCCTCTGCTTCTTGTCTTCTACCCGGCATCCTCGCTTTGCTGCATACATGTTTGTTCTGCCTTGAGCTTAAGTGAGCGCGAGTGCAATCTCTGCAAACAAATAAGTTTCCTGCTTTTCAAAGAAAGTGTCTCTTTTTTCCACAGCTTTAAAGAAAAGTTGTTTTTCCTTCCCTGAGTTTACTTATCTGTGATATGCAGAGCAATGGTGTGTTTACCTGAAGTCCAGCGTTCGCGTTTGAACAGGTGAAAAATGCTGTTTTTAAGACATTTTTATATACATTGACTGGTGTTTGGGTCTCCCTATTAGGCAATATATGGCATTACTTTTTGAAAGTTTTAATAAACGTAGCTTTTTTTTTTTGCACAGCACTGAAAACAATTTGTAGAAAAGAAACATCATCTAAATAACGGTTCTGTTTTTCAAAACAGACGTATAATAACCAAAGTCTTTGGGGTTTAATGCAGTACAGACAGCAGGAGCAGGACTGACACACAGCGTGTTCTTTTCACAAGTCGACAAGTGTTTTTGGCATCACACCTCTGAGCGCCTCATCAAATGGTTAATACAGAAATCCTTTTGAGGAGTTTACACAAACATAATAATTTATTTAGCCAGTTAAAGCCCACATAATTCTCATATCAGCAATGGCAAGCTGCTTCCACATGTCTCCATACGTGGCTGGGATTAGCAGACCAAGAAGCTCACCAACACCACCACCAGAGTGTGTGTGTGTGTGTGTGTGTGTGTGTGTGTGTGTGCGCATCAGCCTGTGCACAGTTTAAATTTCCATTTAATAGTCCCCCCTGAAGCATTTATGCATATGTATGTTCAAGAATCCGAGTGATGCTGATTCAATCACGGACAATCATGTTTTTCTTTCATAGTTTTAAGATAAGCATTGATCTTTTCTTTGTTATTTAATTGTAACAGTGTGTCGTCATTCTGATTTCAAACCTTTTACTCATCTACTGATGAGTTACCTCGAGGCCGTGAGTCTCTAAACCTGATTTCAACCCAGGCTTTAAAAACCGTTTCAGCATTTCTGATTGAACTCGTGAACTCAGGGTCCTCATACATCATTGGTCCATTAATGAATCTTTGATCAACTCATTTGATCTCCTCATCAAAATATTAATCCCACCATTGCAAGTCCGACCGCGCTCTTGCCATTGACGCTGTCCCTTGCTTCATATTCCACTCTTGTGGCAGAAGTTTTGCTTTTTCGCCTTATTTACTTGGCAGATCTGTCAGCTTTGCATAAACCCTTTTAAACGACTTTCCCCTTACCTGGTCCTAGAGACGGCCCAGGGTCCCTTGTGTTCTTTGTGTTCTCATCCAATGGTTCCTCCAGTGGGGAACGACTTGTAATCGGAGGCACCCAAGGGTCGTCACCCTCCCTGACACACACACACTCGAAAAACACCCCAGAGCAACAATCTGTTGATCCCTCTACATTTTAATGCAAACAAACATGTATCGGTCCCTCTCAGATTGCTCACAACTTTAAAATGCTGCTGTGTGTGTGTGTGTGTGTGTGTGTGTGTATTCATGCACAACTGGGGCCCCAACTTGTTGACTTACTTTATGAGGTCCAACTGTCTTTCACATTTACTGAGATTATATTAAGACTATAGTAAACCAATCATTAAAAAATAATGTTGTGTGTTTGCAATGTAGTAAGACTGTTTTAAATGCCGGATTTTCCACAATGGCTATATTAGTAATATAAAACGGTATTATCACGTTACCACAGTGTTTGGCATTAACGTAGTTAAACGTGGTTGCAGGATGTACAGGTCTTTGTTCACGCGTCTCTGTGCTCTCTGTGTGATTCATGTTCCGGGGTCGACAGAGGTTCAGCTTTTAGTCACATCTGGGTTGTGGCCTGTCAGGGTGTGGGATTTGATCCACACTCCTTCTTGTTGCCATTTGTGGTGAAAACTGTGTAAATTCAGTGAGGCAGGCTTAATTTAGTATTGATGGTGAAAGATAGTAAGAGGATGATAGAATTGTAGTTTTTCCCCATCAAAATAACGCTACAACCCAGACAAATTCCACCTTTTCCTTTGGTTCCTCTCACACATTAGTCTAGGTTATTAAGTTGGATACACAGAGTTGTGATTCCAGTGCATTTAAACATATTTGTTGTCAACATCGGATATATAATACAGTAAAAAATCATAAATTAACCAAGCAGCAGAGATATAAAGTGCACATTCTGCAAATGGTGCATGTTTGCTTCAGTTGTAAATATTTTGAGAACTTCAAAAATGCTTTTAAAAGCGCGTAATCAGTGTAAGTATTTAAACACTTGTCATATAAGCACAAGAGAATTGTGTATTTGATTACATGAGTGTGTGTTGGAGATCGCTCAGGAGAAAGAATGAATGAACAGGTGCAACACAATGAGCCTGCCTTGCTCATCATTCGTAGTTTAATTGTTAATATTTCAGGCAGAAGAGCCCTTAGCAAGAAAATCATAGACGGATTTGCGCACGCTGCCTAAATACGCACAGACAAGGACTTGTTTGATTGTGTTACAGTCATCATTATTGCACTCAAGCACTCTCTGGGTGAGTGGCTGTGGGTTTTTATTTGGTTTTTCCTTTGCCTCCATCTGGATCAGCCTGACTGGGAGCCTGAAAGACGACCTGAAAGCAGAGCTGTCAATTGAATTTCTGTCAAGGCCGCAAATTGTCCTCCAACTCTAAGCAACCTTGCCGTAAACATCACTAAAGTGCATGTTCGGTGTTGCTTCACCTCTTCCTTTTCCTTTATTTAAAACCTCTGTTTTTATTCCCTTTCATTGTTTGCCTCTCGGCAACTGTCCTTCCTTTTCTCTGCCGTCACATTCACATCTTGTTCCTTCCTGGCCCCCCTCCTGACATTATTTTTCCATCCCTCTCTCTGCTTCCAGGCTCTCCTGTAGCCAGCGGCACAGGCACGCTGCAGATCTATCTGATAGATATTAACGACAACTCCCCGGCCCTGATACCCAAGGAGTCCCAGATCTGCGAGCGGATGAGCAAAAACGTCAACGGCGTCAACATCACCGCCGCCGATGACGACACTGACCCCAACGCTGGGCCCTTCGTCTTTGAGCTGCCTAAAATTCCCGCCAGCATCCGACGCAACTGGACGATTTCTCGGATCAGTGGTGAGGACCTGCGTCACGCCACCCCACAGCAGCACCGGTTAAAAAGTGCTTGATTAGTGTTGAAAAGTGCTTAGTCATTTATTACCAGCAATAAAGGAGAAAGTTATCCACCCAAGGACATCAGAGGTTACTAATCCACAGGAGGTTCTTTTATGTTATGGAGTTGTGGTGATTGACATATATCGTTGGTCCTACTCAAATTTGGATTTTCCAATGTGTTCCTCAGCAACAACCCTGAACCTTATTCCTAGTCCTAATTTTTGACCCACACAGGAGACTATGCCCGCTTGGGTTTGCGGTACCAGGTCTATCTGGAGCCAGGCGTGTACGAGGTCCCCGTAATAGTGTTGGACTCAGGGAATCCTCCACTGTCCAACCGGTCAATCATCAAAGTGAAGGTGTGTCCCTGCGACGAACACGGCGACTGCACCACCCTCGGGGCCGTGGCGGCGGCTGGCCTGGGGACCGGCGCCATCATCTCGATCCTCATCTGCATCATCATCCTGCTCAGTGAGGAATTGTTCATGACGAATCTACTGCTGCTGTGTTTTGTGGTTCATAATTCATGTCTGGGCCGTGGGCTCCTGTCCACAATCTCTTGACGTGGTTTCTCAGAGGGCAAATATCCGCTGCCCCTGATTGGATGTCTGACAGTTCAGCGAAGGTTGCCTTTAAGTTTTTTTACGTATCCGAGCAACCAGAACCCACAGAGGTTGGAAACTTGTCTCTCAAAGAAAGATCGGACTGCACGGAGACTCGATACATACATTAATGGTCCCTGGAGAGTAAATCCAACCAAGGTTGGTGAAGCTTTTCCTCGGGAGCTAACAAAATGTCAAAGTTTTCACTACCCTGAAAAATGTTTCGACTCCTATTACACAGATAGATTTTGTACAAACTCTCAACAAAATCCCGCTGACCTTGGGAACTTTTTTATAGTGTGTCTGTGATTTAAGTGACATATTTTAAAGGCTAAGAGCTTATCATGACATTTGGTACATTAATTCATGGTCCCTTCAGGACATAATATAATCACATTGTTGATAGCCTGAATTTGTAAGCTAGCACTCTCATTAGGTCAAATGTCTGAATGAATAAATAATATCACCATTAGCCTCACCTTTTTTTTTTAGTGCTAATCAGCAGGTGACCAAGTTAGCATGCCATTTAAAATAATGGACTCGGTTAGCTAAATACCATCAAACACTATTGTCAGGATGTTTCCCTCCAGCTTTTAGCGCGTTAATGCTGGTGCTTTTTGCAGATTATTGCAGTGATAATGGTGCTAAATGTGCGTGTTGGTACAGGCATGGTGCTGCTTTTTGTCGTGTGGATCAAGCGGAGAGAGAAGGAGCGGCAGACCAAGCAGCTGCTTATTGACCCCGAAGATGATGTCAGGGACAACATACTCAAATACGATGAAGAGGGAGGAGGCGAAGAGGATCAGGTGAGATTAACACACACACAATCCCACACTGATACACACACGCCCCCAGGTGCTAACATCACTGCTGCTGTTTAGGACTATGACCTGAGCCAGCTGCAGCAGCCCGACTCCTTGGAGCACATCATCAGCAAACCACCCGGTGTCCGCAGGGTGGACGAGCGTCCCATCATCCCGGAGTCCCAGTACCCCATCAGACCGGTGGTGCCTCATCCGGGGGACATCGGGGACTTCATCCATGAGGTGACGACACGTCACCTTCGCTTTCACCTTCAGCTGACGTGATTACTGGGTTCTGCACACTGCTCAAACCTGCTGATTTGTGATACAAGCAGGAAGTTTTATTTTACATTTTAACCGCTCCCAACATTCCGTTTTAACACACACATACGCAGGATGTCACACACTTCCGATGTTGGCATGCTGTTGTGAGGAAATGCTGATTGACAGACTCGTGACAACACATTCACACTCGAGAGGTGTTGGCAGCTGTTCAGCTCTGATCCATCCATCCACCCACCCCCCTCTCTCTCTCTCCATCTCTCTCCCCGTCTCACCCGTTCACTCAACCTCCCTCGCTCACACACGTGCGCTCCTGATCTCGCTCCAGCAGTCTGGCAAAACGCAAACACAAGAAACACGCGGCGTTTCTGCCTCTCGCCGTCCTCGGGGGGGTTCTGAGGCTCGGCGGTATCTCAGTGAAGTGTTTTCCGTCCGGTCTCCTCACCTGCCTCTTCTGCGAGTCTGGAAGAAATGCACGACTGAGCACAGGCGGGAGAACACCCTGCCCACATCCTGTTTTCCTTCATGAATTTGCGGCAGAATATTGATGAAATTGCCTTTGGTCCGGCATTGATGGGTCAAATTTGAATATAATATAAGTCAAGGCATCCTGTTAAATATGAATACATTTAAGTGCAGCGTGTGTGTAGGAGAGAATCCCTTTGGGATGTTGTTAGAGATGTTTCCACGGCGATCCTCCACTCATTTTCTGGGTTGCTGTTTTTCAGCTGCTCTGAGTGAGGCTGTGTGTGAATTTTTAAAAGAAAAGAATAACCCAAAGTTTGAAGGTAGTGTCACGGCGCACGGACCCTGAACGCTGCCTGCACAATGCAACATTTGTGCCACACGGCGTCTTTTTGCAGGCTGACCTTGAAGACTGAAACTTCTGCTAAAAAAAGAACTTTTAAGGTTGAAGTTACCTTCAGCGATGCGTTGGAGGCAGGAGCAGAGTAGAATCATAAACTGGAGATAAAAATGGCACTAATCTTTTACGTGCAATACCGAGGACCTACTGCGCCCCCACTTCCCAAACATTCCCCATTCAAAACTGGGGACGTGTCTTTTTGTTGAGGTAGTCTGTGGGTGGGCCCTTTACTCCTCCCTCTGCCCCGCCCTCATATCCAAATATGGTCACTTCAGTCTACAAATACTCGAGATTGCGACGCCCTAAGCCAAGTTTCCTAACCCCATGTGATACTTGATGTCAGTGAGTTTGTAAGTGAACTCTTGAAACATTAAACTCAACCTGAAGCCCAACCCCCACACAGTATGACTTGGCCTAAGCATGCAGACGCTAGGCTAGGAATAGTAGTAGGCTAGGAATAATAGTAGGCTAGGAATAGTAGTAGGCTAGGAATAGTAATAGGCTAGGAATAGCAGACACTAAACGTTCTTTACTCCTGGATAAACTCCCACACGGCTGAAACCCTCTTCCCCGACTCTGTTTTCAGGGGCTTCGAGCGGCTGACAACGACCCCACAGCTCCTCCCTACGACTCCCTGCTGGTGTTTGACTACGAGGGCAGCGGCTCCACCGCCGGCTCGGTCAGCTCCCTCAATTCGTCCAGCACGGGGGACCAGGACTATGACTACCTCAACGACTGGGGTCCCCGCTTCAAGAAGCTAGCTGACATGTACGGGGGAGGAGTGGAGGATTAAATCTGTCACACACATGTAGACGCACGCACACACCCACACACACACCCTCGTCCTGTCAGCAGGTCTGCCGAGCTCTCCCGCACCCTTATTGGACACGCACTCAATCAACCAATTATATTAGCCACCGCAGAGGAGCGGCGCCCTGAGTCGGCTTCCTCACGATGATCTCTGAGACTGAAACAGAAGCTCCGAGTTTCAGGCTGCTCATCATTTGTTTTAGCTCTTGTAATTTGGTTCCAGTTCTATAATCAGTGTCCTCTGTTTTTAAGGTTTCGGGAGTGTACATTTGCTTTTCCTTGCGTTTGTGCAGTTTGATTTGCCCCCCACTCATCCGGTTAAGCCGTTCCTGATTCCTGAGGGTTTTCACTTTTTTTCCCTCGCTGTCAGCCTGCAGAAGCTTAAGGTTGAGCAGTCTGTCCGAGGGGAAGGAAACGGAGAGAAAAAAGAGAAGAAAAGAACACAGCAGTGAAAGTCCTCCTCACGGGGGAGGGGCCAGGTTTATTCTTTCTTGAACTTGAATTACTTAGAACAGAAGCACTGATGTTTAAAAAGTGCCTTCAGTGGTGCGTTTTTTAGCAGACTCCCGCTTACTCAGGATTGGTTACCATGTTCTGGGCGTTCACATCCCCATAACGACCCCTTCCCCCCGACCCTTTTTCTCTAAACTTCCCCTGTATTTTGTGTTGCCCTGCCGGGAGGCGGAGATGGCTGGAATCTCAGTACGCTCTCAGAGGAGCGCAGCCTCTCATTGCCCGACTTTCCGAGTCTGGAATCACGGCCAACATCAGCGCGATCGCGGGAAATCACAACAAAACACGAGGGGACCGTCTGGGAGGCAACACGCGTCACAAGTGTATACCGCCGCTTCGGTAGCAGCTGTGTTTGTTTTGAGCTCTCGACGAGGCTCGTTAGCTTCTGAAGATTGACGAGTCGTGGCTGCGTCGGAACTACAAACGAGGGTTATTTAAGCAGCTTTCAGAAGCATTTAAGGTTTGCATGTTTATCACTTCCGAGGGTGGAAACCAGTGCAGCACGAGGTGTCAATAAAAGGAAATTACAACAATTACCAACAGTTAAACAGGTGCAAAAACCGCTTTGATGTTTCACTACATTTGATTGCTTTGATGAGTGTCGGTACGCCAAGACTCCTCCCCCTTTGTTGTTTCTCTAAAAAACTTCGCAGATGTCTCAGCGCCTTCGTTTGGCCTCTCCTCGGGACTGAAATGTCCCTCCCCCCAGAATATTCTTAATTTTTCTGGCTGTGCGTTGAAGCGTTTTCTGAACAGGAAGTTAGAGAAATCTGATTTGAACTTTATGGAAGCAGACGGGCTGAACGGCAGCTGCAGTGATGCTTTTTATGGGGGGACAATTTAGTTGTGATTTGATTAAAAAGCCGAACCGTCCGCGGGGGGGGGTTGTAATCACATTTCAGTCCTCTAAATGTGCGTGGAGACCAAGAAACAAGAGCTTTAGTCCTTTTTTTATTATTAAATATGCAAAACATTTCAGAGCGAAGTGCGAAAATGACAGAAAGGTTTAATCGTTGCTAATCTGGGAATGTCTGTTCCGAGCATGTTTCCGATCAATTATGGTTCCAGGAAACCTCGCTGCCTCTTCAGGTGTGATGAAGAGGGTCTTCTGTTTTCCCCCTGCTGCTTTTCGAGCGCTCCTCCCTTGCTCGCGGTCGCTCTGGCGTTCGGACGCATTGACGAGCCATAAACTAGCTAAAGATGGGGATTTGACGAATGAGGCTTGTTGTTTAATGACAACAGGGTACGATTGTCTTAGTCTACATCCATGGCTTGATGGACACAGATTGCACCTTGAGGTGCAGGAGCTGGTAGTCTTCGGGGTGGCGGTCCGCCCACGGGCAGAAAACGGGCACGGAACGGTTCGGTTCATTCCCCACCTCCGCAAAATAAACACAGCTGTTACGTTCTTTGATTTGCGACAATTCTCTGTGTACAGGGATCATTTTTATCAGCCGGTTTGCTTTTCTTTCTCTTGGGATGCGTTTGGGCTCTGTAAATACTGTACAGATCACCGCGGAAAGCCATTCGGAGGTTCTGTGCGGCTCCGTGTGAGCTTGCAGCCATATTCACTGCTGTCCCGGGTTAGCTTCACCTGTGAGAAGGTTCCTCTTCAGACCCACCTGTACAGTCCCACTAGTGCACACTCCTCTAGGCCTTACTGTACATACGCCAGTGCTCTGTTACTATACCAACCTGATCACGGAGTTCAGGCCCATGAGTGGTCGGAACCAGATTTAGGAAAGCCCCCCCCAACACTTCTCACGGACTTTAGAACTGTCTTACACAAAGGAAACTGTGCCATTATGATACTGAATGTCATCAGCGATGCAGCAGCAAACTGTCTAAACTCTCATATGACGTCATTTTATAAGGGAAGTGAAGGAAACGAGATCGCTAGCGGTTAGCTATTGCTTCAGTTCAGCCCTCTTGCCCCTCCCGCTGGTATCAGTCCCGTCAGGAAGGTTCCGTGCCATGTCGGGAACGTAAAAGAAAGGCAGCAGCGTGCGTTGCCGCTGCTCAAGTCCTGGTGTACATAATGTAGTATTTGCTTGAAGCTAAACAGGCCGCGTTCGGCGATGTAACTGTAAAACTGGAGCTTTTTTGCATGTCTTTTCTTTTTTTTTATAATCAACAGATCAGTTCTATAACAGTAACCACACAACATTTTAAAACGTGGCGGCCCGCATGTCCGAGGCTGCAGCCCAGAGAGGATTCTGGCGTGCTCGCGTAGATGCGAATGGAATAGAGAGAACAAAAAAAAGGAAAAGGCTGGAGGGAAAAAAAGACAAAAAACGATTGCACAGTTATCGAGTCAGAAGACTTTTTTATGTAAAGTGTCAACAGCACAAATATTTTGTATCGTTGTTTGTACCATTTTGTAAGAAAACAATGGGAGAAAAGAGGGGGAAAAAAAAGAAACGGGGGGGAAGAGTCTGTTGTTTCCGACGTGTGTTTATAGTGCCACCGCAACCTTGGTTTCCAAATGCCGTCCAGTAAATATGCAGCCGTGCAGATCACCCTTGTAAAGATAGACGCTGAGCTGGAGACTCCCTGGCAGCATCATGTGATGTAAATAAAAATTCCCTTCCTTATACGCCTCTCTCCTCATTCCCGCCATTTCGCGCCTTGCAGTCCCCGTTCCCGCCACCTGGCGGCGACAGACTCGACACACTTGAAGTCTTCCACTGCGCAGCTGCATTAACCGGGGGAAGAAAGGAAAAAAAACGCCCGTCTTAATGACGATCTCGGGGCTTCGGCATAATAAAACCAGGGAAACGTTTCCATTCCAGATTTTGAAACGATGATGCGCTCCGCTTGGCGCCGGCATTTCATCTGCGGCTGATTGAGTTCCATGTTTCCGATTAGTTTTATTGCCAACCTCGAACAAACACGAGCCGAAATGATCAACACAATTAAGGCTGTTCATTTGTCAGCCGCGGCTGACAGGGCAGCCTTCCAAGGTGGGAATGCAGAGTCTATTTACAGCTGCGGCACATCGGAGGCAGCTGCTCGGTCTGGAATCACAAATGATTCCACCTTTTTATTTTACTTTCACCGGGAAAAGCTAAAAATATGCCTGTTGTGCTACCAAATCTCCGCGCCCTCCCTCGTGCAAACCAGCACATTTGGCTTCTGCTCACACATGCTGTGAAAGTGTTTATGTTGATATTTATTGCAGTAAAAAAAATCTCATTGATTTTAACGTCCGCCAAGCTAACGCGGTCTTTGACGATCCGCTCCTGCTGCGGCTCCTCAACCGTGAAACGCCGTATCGATGTTTCTGTTGAGGTCTTCATTTAGCGGCGAGCATGATGAAAACACAGAAAACGCGGGACGCTAGCGGCCGCCACAGGCGGGACTGGATGACCCTTAGCTGCTCTCATTCAGCACAGCGGGCCTGCGAGGACGCCTCCTCTTCATCGATCCGCCTGTCTGAGACCGTCATCGTGCACCCGGGCGCTTGTACGGCTAAACTGGTGTCTGCTTTTTTGCATTATGGGACAGCGCGGGTCAAGAGACACCAAGTCCAGGGCTGGTAGGCGAAGGGTGGTGGTCTGAGGCCGCGCTACGCTAAAGTTTGACCTTTTATGGACTCGGTTTGGACCTTTGGAGCCCTTCTGGTCTCCAAAAGACCCGAGAGTCTCGCGTGAGTCTGGATGAAGCCCTGAAGAGTACAGACGGTCATGTGATCAGCTGGTCCAGGTCTGTGCCGATGGAGGCAGGTGAAGAGAAGGTGTTAGCATGACGAGGTTAGCATTGCAGCTGAGCGGCTTACAGACAAATTCCGAACTGAAAACATTGAAATTATTCCAAACGTTCTCTTGTCGACGGGGAGCCGTGGCTGCATCCATCAGATGTTCCAGATGTTCCCCGTCGTTATTGCAGATTAGGAAACACTTCCTGTTGCCTCCATTTAAATCTCATTTTAAAGGGGAGAAACACAAACACGAATGTACTTAAATCCCTCCCCCTGCCCTTCCCCCCCCGGGGAGCCCCGGCGGTCGCGGTGACCTTCCTTTTGTTCCGCCTGTGACGGTCGGAGGAGCTCGAGGAGACGACGGCATCGGGGATCGGCCGCACCGAGAGTGCGTCTCCGTCTAAATGAGCGCCTCCGGACTGGGGAGGGGCGAAGGGAGCCGGAACGTTTCCACCTGGAGGCGATTCGGCGAAACCAATAACCGTCGCTGCTCGCCTTTATTGCCGTACATCAGCGTGGATCCACCGGCGGCGGCGCCGGGTTATTGTATGCAGATTGGCCGATGCCCCTTCCCTGAACTCCTGTAATCCTCTCACAGAGCGGCTGTGGGCGGGAAGGGGGAGGGAGGGGGGGTCCCGGGGGGCGGAAGAGAAGAAAGGTCCACAGAGCGGAGAAGAAGGGGGAGCAGCGACCTGCACCCCCTCCGGAGGCACCTGGCCGCTGGTTCACAGGTAGGATGAGATGATGGGAGTCAACCAGGCAGGAAGTCCTCAAACCGCCCCCCCACCCCGTCACCCCCGGAGAGAACTCCTGAAGCCTGACTGCATTACAGCCGGCGAGGGAGGCGGATAAAGGAGCAGCTCGGGGCCCCGGTGCTGCCTGCAATCAGATTTGGGTTCCTGTCTTGAGGGCAAATGGTATTAGGCAGCCAAGGTCCTGACAGAGAGGCTGTTGGCCGCTCGCACGCACGCTCGCACGCACGCTGTCGACGCCATCCGGACATCTGTCAGGACCCACCTGAGCAGAGCCTCCGGATCGTGGGGACGACTGTGTCCACCTTGCTGCTGACGTTCTCGATGTTCTGGGGGGTTTCAGCCCCTCGGGAGCGAACGTCCTCTCAGGACCCAGAAAGGTGCTACACACACACACACACACACACACACACACGCCCAAAGGTCAGCTGCTGATTGGTGCTCTGTGTGACCGCGTAATTAAGGAGGAGAGCGACCGTAAGGGCCTCAAACATCAAATGTCATTATGTGCCATTAGGAATTATGGGTAATCATTTTTAAAGGCGCGGCGCTGGCTTGTTTTCTCTTTTTTGTGCTTCCTGGGAATCGTGCGTGTTCATTATCCTGGTGTGTTTGAGGGAAACTGTAATAACTTCCGACCGGCTTGGCAGCGCTGCGCCTCCCCCTTTCCTGCTCAACACGCTTAAAACGGATTAAAGGGGAGCAGCGGAGAACAGGCGACACCGGCTGCGTCCGTTCCCGCGGCTGTGCTAGCATGTGCGGCTGTTCTGAGCTCGGCAGGTGGCGCCCCCGTGCCAGCCAGAGTGTTTCCATGACGACAAAAAAACCTGTTGTGCTGGTTGACCCCAGGTTGCTAAGTCGCTAGCTCACTAGTGACCACCATCGTGTCATAAATAACCACGACGCGTCCGCCTGTGGTCGCTAGGCGACATGATTTGGGTCCCGCTCGCGTGCACGTCCGCTCGGGCGTCGACTGATCCAAACAGATGTTCTGACTGAATTTGTGCCCTGGCGGCGGCGCCGAACAGCCGATTCGCTCCCGTCCGCTTAAGAAAAGAGGGAATTAGTTTAATCCAGAAGAAAGAGATGGATGAGGGGCATTAGCGCCGCTCACCTGTTTGAGGACAGACTGATAGCGTCGCTGGGAAAACAATCCCGCCTGATAAAGGACGGAGAGGCCGGGCGAGCTCCTCCCACAGCCTCCGGGAATATTTACATGGGATGAGAACCGGAGTTTGACGTTTTCATCTGCCGGCGCTGGCGTTTACGGGCCCTCGAACGTCTCTCCTGAGAGGACAAAACGTCCTCTGTTCGCCAAATTGTCCCCCTTTTTTCCCGCCTTTAGCGCGTCCACGACGGGCTCGGTGAAACCGCCACGATTCCGCTGTTTGCGATTGTAAAAATGACTCTGCGCGTCGCCTGATTTATGACCAGCGCACGGCGGATAAATTGGCTCGTTGGGCCGTGACGCGCCGCTCGTATTTATCACCGCGCTGAAAACGCTGACGTGCACTTCACCCAGGAAGAAAGAGAGTCAAGAAGCAGGGAGCGTTCCCGTTACAGGCTCTTTCCGTCCCAGTTCCAACGCCACTTTTCCCAGGATGCCTCACTGGGACGCTTCAACAGGACGCAGCTCATCGATGTTAGCATGATTAACATCCACGCTAGCTGGACCGTTTGCCTCCAACATAACAACCGATATTCAGGTTCGTTCCGAAGCTCAGAGCATGACCCCAAACTGGAGCTGCCCCCCCCCCCCCAACCCCCCCGCTGATGGTCGAGCGGGCGGAGGAGGACGAGAAGGGTAGAAGGACCGAAAAAGGAGAAGAGCAAACACATAAATCATGCATACAAAGACATTCGGAGTAGCGCTGCGTGTGATTGTTTTGCTGAAGGGGTAGATCTGAATCTGGGGGGTGGTGGGGGGGTCAGTGGGCTGCCATGGAGGCGGCGAGAGCCTCAGATACATACAGAGAAAAGCAAAGGACAACAGAGGAAAAGATGGTGATAATAACATCAAACACTGGCTTATAAATGAGAGCAGAGACGTCCCCGCGCGGCTACCGCGGCTACCGCTAATGTCCATAAATTCTGTAATCTGCATCAATGATCTTCTGCTTTCCCACAACGTTTCCCTGTTGTTGCACTTTTAAATAAGATAAAAATCCAAACAAGGTCGGGACAAAGTCACTGACTTTTGCGTTAAAGAGGGAGAATTCCAAACGTTGTTTTCAGCGCCGCTGTTAGCGTAGCCTAAAAGTACATTTTTCTGAGGTTTATATGAACGGCAGCGTAGCAAATGGACAAAAGTAAAATTACTGAATGGTGTAAAATTCTAATAATAAAAATGTTCTAGCCATTAGCTTACATTAGCTCTAAGAAACGCGTGTGAACGTCACGGCCCGTTGTAAAGGCTGCAGGCTGTAATTGATGGACGCTTGGCTCCAACCACGTACGGGGCAGTTTGTAGAGCCCATAAAAAGAGATGTCGGGGTAATTACGTCTGTCACCGTATATTGAACGTGGGAATCTGCACGCCACGGACCGGCTCACAGCTGTAGCGCACAGATGCTATCAGACCTCTTGTCCGCGGTGATGAAATGAAAGCGGGCCATGCTAGCAGATAACAGCTGTTCCTAGCTAATTTGTTCAATTAGGTGCAGAGGATGCAGGTTTCTCTCTGTCTGGAGAGACGGACTCTCGCTGTCTCGGACGGAGCGGAGGGAAGAAGAGCAGAACCCGCCGCTCGAGGTGCGAGGTCGATGGCGTCATCGTCTCCACCGCGGCGGCAGCGTGGAAATGTTGCCCCGTGTGTTGTCTCGCGCCGCAGCTCAGGAAGGATGGATCCGGGATACGGCCACGCTCGCTCCAGATTGCGATTCCATTGCGAGCGCCGTGAGGTCGCCCGGCTCTGGATTGATTTATCCTCGTGGGTTTTCCCTGACCGACCTTTTAGACCAAAAAAAAAATGGATTGGAGAACCTGCGGAACGTCCGTCTTTCTCTCCCTCGTGCCGCTCGGCTGTCAGGGCAGCATTCGAGCCAACTCCTACCAGTCAATTAGTACTGGGAATAACCACTGGTATCCGGTTTTTACTGGGGAAAAATCTCTTTGACACTATAGCAGCTTCTAATCTATAATTTTTCCGCTTAAAACGATAAAAAAGATGTAGAAAAAAGCAGCACGGAGGCGCTCCAAGGGCACGCAAGTTAGCTAAATCCCTGCTAGCTTGTTTGCTAACAATAAAGGCATAAATTCACACTGTAAAGATATAAAATCAGTTGATTCCAGATCATTGGGACCGGGATTCATCGCTCTGCATCTTTCCCCCTCGAGATTCCCGCCGCCACCGTCAGTCGAGTCGCCTGTGGAAACCTGCGAATCACTGCGGTAATTATCCAGGTGCAACGTTCTTCCCTGTTTGCTCGACTTGCGCTGACATTTACTCGTGTTCCTCTCACCCCCCCCCCCCCCCCCCCTTACCCCTCACTCCCCCGACATCAGAACAAACCGGCTCCCCTTCAAGCGCACTTTGTGAAAACTGTATTCAAAAATTTCACTGATTCTCATTAAGGCCGAGGACGAAATCATCCGATCTGACAGCGGCGCTAATGTCAACGCGGCCTTTTCTCCCCCCCCCCCCAACTGGCGTAATAAACGGGAAATCCGCCTGGCATTTCAGCCAGACGCCGTGTTTCCATTTGTGCAACCAAGTCTATTTCAGATAACGTTGCGGCCCCTCTCAGTCCTTCATGCTGTCAACCCGTGTTAACAGGAATAAACGAGATTTCAATTACAGATTCAATTTTACACTTAATGAAACAACAAAGGAAAACGACAACGTTTGCCTCCCAAACGCTCCTCGCTGCTCTGACGGCGCCGTGGCTCCTCGATGAAGAGACGGATCCGTGGCCCGATTCCGATGAACCGACTGATTTACAGGTCTGGAGTTCACACAGCTAAATGCTAACGCTAACGGTTTTCCTCAGGCTCGGTTCCCAGAACTTGATCCCAAGGGGCCAAAAACCTAAATTAGCTCGTTTAACTGTTAGCGGGTGATCCCAGCACGATGACCAGCAACGGCTTCATTTATATCGGGCGGAGGAACAACGCGGAGCTGACCTCCGTTGTGGTCGTCCACGGTCACTTCACAGGACGCCGGGACTCGGCGCCGGCGGGCCTTTGCGGATTTCACTCCCGGAATATTTCAAACGGTATAAAATACGCGCCGCAATTGTGGAAGGCGTCAGTCAGGGGCATTATCCCGCGAGCAGCCGGCAGCCGCTCATTATGCAAAATCAAACAAGACGGCGGAATTGAGTTTGGTGTCCCAGAGTAACAGAAGCAAATACGGGCTGACGGCTCATATTGGAGCAGAATTAGAAGATGGCCAGACGCAGGAACGGCTGCAGATACCTTTCCCACAGAGAGAACAGAGCAAACAAACTCCAAATCCACCAAATCTGAAGAAATGTGGGGGGGGGGGAAAGGCTTCTGTGGTCTTTAATGGAGACATCCAGATGGAGGCGGCTGTGAATGTGCAACATTTGGATTCAGAGGTTCTCCTGATTTCAACATTCAGCCGTAAAAGATGTGCAAACAGGTCACCTGAGCTGTGAGGATGCAGCAGCTGTCACGTGACCTCTGCAGCCGCCATCCAGGGCGTGTTTGGTGGTGTTAGAGTGCCCTCCTGTGGCGGCTCTGGGTACCACAGCCTCTGTGACTAACATCACTGTGGATGTTGATAAAGTAAGAAGGGGGTTTAACTTTTGAAATGTGTCACCAGGAGATGTCAGAAAGGCTTTTTAACGGGATGTAATCCCCATTTTGACGACCTAAATCGAGCGGAACCGGACGTAAGATGGTGCGTTCACGATGAGTCATGGGTGTAGGAATGGAGACACGCAAAGCTGGATAAGCCGGCGCATCCGGAAAGGACTAGTAGCACCTGTACTACTGTACCACGGGGGGGTTCTCACCCACATTTTTTGTGTGTTACAGACTCACAAAATGGTTTCAACATATTTTTTATCTCAAAATTCTACGGACAATAATGACGTTTATCCGAAGCTTTTATTTCCCATGAGTCCCTGAAGTGAGCTCCGGTGCGTCCTGTTTCCGCTCATGATTGGAGTCCAGCTGCGGTGAATCCCGCTGATTGTGCGTGAGGCGGGGTCACACGCACGCGTCTATATAAGGCGCCATAGCGGACAGTGCACGCGAGGGCACTGGGCAATACCGAGGTGTCATGTGTAGGCACAGATCTGCAACTTTAATAAACGGGACCGGTCCAGAAGGGCCTTATAGTCTCGGGGGGGGGTCAACCTGTGGAGGGGGCAGATGGACCTCCCTGGGGTTGATGAAAGAGTCCACGACCAGGAGGAACCAAATTCTCTGGTCTGCTGAGACAAAGGCTGAACCTTTGGGGGGGTCAGGGGCGGATTCTCTAGCAGCCTGTTTGATGGTGACGCTTCACCAAACATTTGCTCACAACCTTCATTTTCAGTGATTTTATAAAGAGAAATCAGTCTGACAATTAAAATATCTTTACTATAGATTTTCCTTTGAGTTCAATGTAAAATAGCATTTAAACATTTCATATTCATGTATTTACATATGAACAAAGGCTTACAATAGTAACGAGAGCATCTCCAACTTAAGCTAATTACAATCTTTTTTCATGTGATTAAAAAAAACCAACTTTTTTTTATAAAATGACAAACGGTACAAAGATCAAGGTGCTCAGATATGTGAAAAGTGACAAAGTGGTCGTATTCAAAGTGCCTCAAAGTGCACAGAACTGCGGTCGTACATGTAAAAACGTGGATCTTCAGGGTCCAAAATCACAAATTCTGGACAAACTTTGGAGGGCTGTTTGTGTTTGGCTACTTTAGTCGGAAAAAGTCATTTTCTGCGTAAACTGAAGTTTGAAGTGGGCAAAGATGAATTACTGAGGACATGAAATCATCACTTAAGACCGACATTAAAGCAGAACATCAAAGGAGTAACAGACAGCCAATAATAAGAGGGTATATAAACTCGGCTCCACCCATCGTCCATATGGCTTCATCAGGGAAGAAGGCATCTCAGAACGTGACGAATGGCGACAAGTTCGCTTAAAAACGCCCACAGGTGCGATTAAAAAAAAAGCTAAATGTGCATCGCAGGAACTTAAATAGAACGTTTGGTTTGAAAGAAACGTGGCGTTTCGGCCGAACCGCGTCGGAGCTTCGTTGCTACGGCGCTGGTGTCGGCGAGGGGACCCTGGCGCGCTCGCTTTGACGCTTCCTCCCGTCTTCCCTGTGCACGGGAGGGAGGCTGCGCACGACGGAAGCCGCGCTGCGCCGCCAGCGGCCTCTGAAGAGCAGGAGCGAGCAGGAGCGAGCGGCCGGGCTCGCCGCTGATCCGAAGGGGAGGTCCCAGCGGGAGCGTCTGCGCCGCCGCCGCCGCCGCTATTTGAGGAAGCCTTTATAGAGCAGCTGCGAGCGGTTGGTGCCTCTCTCGTTCTCCAGGCAGAAGAGCAGGTCCCTGACGTTGACTCTGGTGATGCGCTGTCGCATAAACTGTCTGGAGCCTGATCCGCTGGAGCCTCCAGGCTGGGGGGGGCCCCACCCGGAGCCCTGAGTCATAGAACGGAGCAAACAACAAGCAACTTTAATTCAACCTCCCATTTGTTCAATTTAGAGGGGAAAAAAAAAAATCAATGCAGCCCTGCTGTGAAATATGGGTCATATATATATGGACACAGTCAGGCAGTTCCCTCCAGAGCCCCCCCCCCCCCACTCTGAGGAGACGCCCCCACCTCTGCACCGGCGCCTCTGACGGGGGCGTCCGTCTTGCGCTTCTTCCTGGGTCCGATGGCCGCCAGCGCCGTCAGGTTGGCTTCTCTGTGGCGGATCTGCGCCAGCTCCTGCTGCTGCATCTGGGGGTGCGAGCGGGAAATGGGCCGTTAGCCGGGGGGGGGGCGGGGTTAGACTCATCCCGACGCACGCTCACCTCTTTGGCCTTCTGTTTCAGCCTGAGCTGCTCGGGGTCCTCCTGCCTCGACCGTGACTGCGGTGAGGTAACGGACACGTTAGCATTGCACCGGGATACCTTCCGCTCGCTCGGCTCATTTATTCATTTGCTTCCTCGCTGAACGGATCTATTCTCTCCTGACGGCCGGCGGACTGAATGTGGACTACTGACCCTGACCTGAGCAGGGGGCCTCTTCCTTTATCACCTCGTTACCTTGGCAGCCTTCAGCAGGATCTCCCTCTCCTGCTCCTCCTTCCTCTGCCTCTCCAGCTGATCCAGCTGCTCGAAGAATTTGAGCTGAGCGCGCACGTCGCTGACCTGCTCGTGCCGCCCGTCCTCCTGGTGGACGAATGGAGAGTCGTCAGGGTCACAACAGGTGCGACGGGACCAGATTAATCCGCCGACCGCGTCACCTTGAGGATGTGGCTCCTCAGCTGTGCCACGTGGGACACCTTCTCCAGCAGGTCCTGCAGCCGCTGCTGAGCGGCGTGGGAGATGTAGCGGACCACATCCGCCCCCAGCTCGCCGACGCCAAACTTCTTGCCTGTCACAGCACAACGGGCGCGGAGAGACTTTTAGAGGAGGTTCAGACGCCCCCCCCCCCCCCCCCCCCTTTCCCCAACGCCCGCACGCCTCACCGATCTCCAGAGCTCGGTGGCCGAGCAGAGACGGGGACAGGAACGTCTCGTCCTTGCAGGAGCGCGTCACCGTGCCGACCAGCTCCGAGTTGGTGGCTAAGATGTTGGCGCTCTCCTCTGTCAGGTTGACTCCCGCCATGGAGGCCACGTCGTTGATGTCGTCGTCATCCCTGAGTGACGGGGGGGGACATAAAAGAGAGGGAAGCAGCCAAGCTTCTTTTACGGAACACGGAGAAGCAACCGGATCCGGAGTGTCAGGACACAAACGAGCCGACCCAGAACCACGCGGCAGGAGCCGAGTCCTCACTCGCATCACTATTTTACGCTCACAAATTGGCTCCAGGTCATAAACCGGGCTATTAGTTACACTTGTTCAGTCTAATGTACACAGCAGCCCATAATAAATCCTCTCTACTGCCGTCTCCTGGGCCATTTGCTACAAGGTGACATTACTTTGTCATTGTTAGCGCAAACTGGGCAGATGTTTTTGTTAGAATAGGCGCAAAACCAAGCGGGCATCCTTCCCAGCTGGCAAAAACCCTCCCTCATTAATTATCTTAAGAGATTAATTGGCCATTAGGACGATTGCTGCAGCCATTTAAGGTGCGTCAGAGTAAAGCCATTCATCATGAAACACAGGGGTGTTGAATTAGAGACGGCAGACACAAACCTGAACGTCCCCGCCGCTGCTTCCTTACTCTTCTGCGCTGCAGTAGGAGGGGGCAGACTGACTACTTGCACGCCTTTGGGCGCGGGCGCCAACGTCGGCTTCACGGCTGGATGCCATTAGAGACAGATTGAGAAAGAAAATTTCCAGCTTCAAACTTGGGAAAATTGAGTTTGTCAGCACAGATGGAAAAATGTCAGAGGAAATGCCAGAGATAATATCTACATAATTACATGTATTTTCACTATTTGCCTAAAGGGTGCACCGAGTAGCCGTGTCCGCTAGGTGGCAGCACATCCACACAAACCTGGATGAAAACAGCTCATCCCATAATGCACACAGTCAACCAAGTGATGGATAAAAGACCCCATCATACAACATTTCAAAAATCAGTGAATGAGTGAGTGTTGAGCCCACACCTGTCTGGAGCTGGCCGACAATGATGCGGCTGTGAGTGGGTCCTTGGAGGGTCATCACGGGAGGCTGGGCTAACGTCATCTGTGGCCTCGTGACCCCCCCCTTTTGCTGCGGCACCAGCTGAACCCAGAGATAATAAACAAAGAGAATTAAGAGCAACAACCCGTAAAAGCATCAGAGATGCCGAACTAGAGGGGCAGAATTACCAGCGTGGGTTTGCTGTGGGGCGCCTGACTGAGGCTGATGACTGTGGCTTTGGTCAAGGCTGTGCTGGTGCTGGTGCTGGTGCTGGTGCTGGTGCTGGTGCTGGTGGGGGCAGCGGTGGAGAGGGGGGGCCGGAGCACCACCGCAGCCAGGGCGGTGGACGCTGCTGCTGCCGGAGTGTTGGTCTGAGGCAGGAGGCTCTGCTGGATGAACGCCTCTGAGTCCGGGGTCATCTGACGCAGCGCCGGGAGACTCCTCTGCGAGCGCACAGACACGTTTCCATGACGACACCGAATGAGTGACTTCCATCAGTGCATGTGGGGTGGATCAAACTATTGTTGATACAGCATGATTTAGGGCCCAGATTCATTAATTGCTTTAATGGGAACTCTTGTAGTTTCTCAAGCTTTGGTGGCCTGGTGCAAAAAGGAGGGCGGGAAAGTTTGGGAAATTCCTAAATGCAACATTCCAAAGGAAAAAAGGGTCATTAGAAAGAGCTTATTGCCACGTAAGAAGCATCTTCAGAGCTTCACGTGCAAAGAGGGGGAGAGGATCAGCACAATCTCCATGCATAATCATAACAAATCAGAGCATTTGTCCATCTATATCCCATAATACCAGCACCAGAACCCGCGTACATGTAAATGGAGAGGGACCGTTACCTTTGATCCCGGCATTAAAAGCTAATGTGACCGAAGGACGGCGGGAGATGAGCTCAGGGACACTTTGGACTGTTAGCAAACATGCAAATCCAGCTTATCATTGAAGATACTGGAAACAAAGAGAACTTTTTCAAACTAGACAATGTGTGTGGGAGTCAAAGGAGAGGACAAAAGACTGTTCCAGATGTACAGTCACATCTGGAAATCCTCCTCCACACAGCAGGAACCACCATGACTGAGCCCCCGCTGGATTTCCATCGCTGCCGGAGGTCACGTGACAGCCGCCGTTTGTTTGTCTCCTAAGAAACTAACTCAAAAAGTTCTGAACAAATTTTTATCTAGTTATCTATATGCCCCCCCCCCACCACTGAGTACATATCTGTTCCCCACCCACGCACATAAATCTGATCATTAAAAAGACCAGAACCCTGAATTCAAAGGCTTATTTGGACCATTTAGAACTGACTGATATCGTTGTGAGTGGGCTTGTTCGAACCGGGAGACCTTCAAATGTAAGATTTCATGAGCTGAATTGTTACTGTTCTAAAACCGGTGTTTGTGCTGTACCTTAAGCCTCCAAAAGGGTGTATATTTTTATGTTTGTGAGACTTTCTGAGGTGCACTTCTGGGGCTTTATTGTGCAGTTTCAGAAGGGTTTTCCTGCCTCCTACACTCGAGGTCATGAGGTCTCCACACCAATGTTAAATGACAGGTAGGGAGGAAACCAGGGCAACACGGTGGTTGTGGTTTGTGGGGCAGGCTGGCTGGAGGGTAACCTGTGTGCCTCTGAATAAAGGGGGGGGGCACACATCCTCATGGTGCACTGTGGGTAAAGCTAAACAGGTAAAGCTAAAAATTAAACAGGTTTGCGTGTAGTTACTGAGCCGAGTTGTTGACGTGCTAAACATAACAGTATTTCATTATCATAAACACTTGGGGGGTGAAACGGGTCCAAAAAGGAAATCATGCGAGGTGAAGTGAGGCCAAGACGACTGCGGGAGGACAATAACCCGCAAATGTGTCGGCGGGTGACAGATCTCACCTTTAAGAAAGGCACAAGGTACGGCTGTGGCGAGGAGCTGAGCTCCCGGTACAACCTGCTGGTGAAGTCCTCTGCTTCTATCTTTGCCTCCTGTTGAGGGATCATCACAGAGGAGGAAAGGAAACATGAGCCCAAAACACGGGGGAGCGCCGTACGATGGCGAGGCATAACGACGGGCCTGAAGGCCTACCAGCAGCTTCTTGATGAGCTCCTTGACATTCGCCGTCGTCTCAGAGGACTGCTTTCCATTGGACGTCAACTTGATGAGCGTGGACAGGAAGCTTCTGCACTTCTTCACGTTCTCCAGCGTCTCCTGCAAACACGACGTGCAAGAAGACATCAAAGGTTCCCCAAAGTAGAAAAAAAAACCCCATCAAGGTGAAGGGAAACGACGTAACTCTGCCTCCAACAGACAACAAAGAACAAACATTCAAGGTCAGAGCTCTTACAGCTGTGAAGGCTGTTGGAGTGGCAGAGGTCCCGGTGAGCCTCTGTGGGACTGAGGCGCCGGGCTGCACAGTGGTGGCGGTGCCCAGCGGCTGGCCCGGGGCGGCGACGGTTCCTCCCAGCATGATGGCGTTCTAAATCAAAGGAGCAAAAGTCCTGTCAGCTTAGTGGGGAACTTGGTTTCACTCATGGAGGAAGATAGAAAGAGCAGAATCTATGACAAAATCCAGGAACAAAAGCCTCAGCAATTAAACAAAATGGCAGAAATTCAAACTTTTAGCGAATGATTGTGAGGCAAGACGAAGATCGGCCAAAGGGTTAAGAATACGTAAATGTTTAATACGGAGGGAGAAGTTGTTGGAAACGTTTCAGAGGCTTGTGGACTTTAATCGGGGCCGACTGGGCCGACCCATCACCCCATCGGTGGAGCCGGTACCTGCAGGACAGGAGGCCTCTGCAGGGTCGTGGTGCCCGCCACTGTGGTGTAGACGGTGGAAACTTGCTTGATGATCGTGGCGGGAGCAACGGCGCGGTTCAGCAGCGACGCAGCAGGAGCCTGCAGAACAGAGGATGAGCGGGACCTGGGAACACCTCACTGTTCATTTACAGCGTTCATTCATTAAAAAAACGAACGAGCCCGTTATAAAATGGACAGGGACCAAAAATAAGTGCGGATTAGTCACTTTGGGTTAATGCCAGATTAACAGCGTCGATGACGGGTCGCCATTTTCTGTCAGGTACCTGAAGGGAAGCGACCTGGACAGGTGGAGTGCTGGCGGGGGCCGAAAGCCGCGGCGTGATGGCGCTCTGGGACTGCGACTGGGCCTTCATCTGAGCCAGAGTCTGCTGGTGGAACATCAGCAGCTGCCCACTCTCGCTTCGCACCAGAACCATGCCTGTGAGGCCCAAACGCTCATTAAAAGGAGTTTAATCTATCAAACCGGCGGCTGAGCCCTCAATTTAGATCTGACCCTCGTTCACAGCGTTACATGCACCGTTTAACAGCTTAAATATTGCTTGGTTCTACAGTATTCTGGTCAAAATGAGCAACTCAAAGTGGCATCAGGATGCAATTTTTAGGTCTCACAAGAACTGACACAGAAGAACCTCCCTGTCCGACGGCAACAGGCTCCTGCGGAGGGAGGTGCAGAGCTCGGTTACCTGGAGGCAGCTGAATGTTTTGGACGCTTGTCGTGGTTTGTTGAGGCTGAGCGAGTCTGGGGGCCACCATCTGCTGACCCAGGGGTCTGACTCCTCCACCGGTACTGATAGCTATTGTAGACGGCGCTGGAGTCCTCAGGTTCTGCAGAACAGTCGGGCTCGTAATGGTGGCCGTTGCTGCCGGAGCAACAGCCTGAATGATGGGTTTTGTACCTTCCACTTTGTCGGGGACGGAGCCGGATGAGCTGCAGGCAGCTGGTGACGCCGGAGAAGAGCTGGAGGGATTCGGTACCGGTGGCCTCACGAGCGTGACCGTCGGCACCGTTCGTTGAGCCGGTGTCACGTTATTGGGAGAGGCGGTTCGAATAATGGATGTCGCAGAAGCAGCCGCCGCACCGGGTCCGCTCGCCGGTCCGTTGTTGACAGACGCGGCGGGCTGCGCGCTGTCGCCGCCGGTGTCAACAGACGCGCCTCCCGTAAGGTGACAGTTCATCGGGACGGCGCTTCCATTCACAGTTTGGACGCCATTCGGTCCACTTTTATTCTTCGCCTCCGTCGCTACAGTTATGACACCGCCGGCTGCCCCAGTTTTGGGCTGCTCCTGGACGGCTGTCACGCTCGGTTCCGCCGCCGCGATCCCAGCTGCTCCATCATCCATGTTCGAAGCGTGGGAAGCAGCGCTGCTAGTGACACCTCATCAACTCGCCCAACAACTCTCAGAGTCTCATGAGTTTCGGGAAAGAAGCCAAGTTGGCAACTACCATCCGACAAACGCGACCGACGCGAGCAGATGTCAGTTCCGAGCGCGGCTACCTCACCCGCCTGCGCGAGCGCTTGTTGCGAAAGTCCAATTTTCCTGCTCCGAACATCGGAATTGCGACCTACAGTTGGACTTCCGACATAGTTCGCTGCTCACTGGAGTCTCCCTGACGTCTTGACGCGCCTCGGGACTCAAAAGTCGGGCTCGGAAAGGTCCAACCCGACCGCCAACTACTTTTCTCGCCCCGCTCGTAACGCTGAAGAAAACATCAGACGTCCAGCAAATCGGAACCAGCCGCCATCTTTGCCGAGCTACGTTCCCTCGTGAGACGCATGCGCCGATTGGATGCGCTCTCGTGACGCGTCCCGCCTTCGAGCAGCGATTGGTCCGCGCGAGGCGATAAATAACCGAGGAGCCAACCAGGAAGTGCAGTTCAGACCTGCCGCTGGTCTGAGTGATATCCTCGTTACACCGGTGGTCGGTAAACCGGGCGTCTCTCGTGTTTGACACCTGGACTTGAGTTTGTTTAAACTTTGTGGGTAAAAACTCTAACGTGTTTAGATTTGCCACGTAGCAAATATAGACTGCAGTTCATACATGGCAGCCCCGGATGGGTAAATAATGAATCAGTGGTCCCGCTTTGCCAGGTGCGCTTTGACTTCAATGAGTGGGCGGGGTTAGGAGTCACCTGAGGGCGCTTATAAATGATTTCCAGGCATCCTGCATGCATTCCAGTGCTTCCTGTGGTTGTTGTGAGGTCCTGAAGTGAGCTGCCTTGCGCTTGATCTAGTCATGAGTTCTGCAAAGCCATACATTGGGTGTAAAATAGGCTTGATTTCCAAAGCCCAGAATCGATATGAGGGGATTTTATACACAATTGACAAAGTCAACTCCACCGTAGTGCTGGCTAAAGGTGAGTGTTGCAGGTTTGTCCACATGTTAAGGTGCAGAATGACTGACAGACTAGTAGAACCACAAATCTTTTGGCTTGTATCTAACTCTTCCGACTAGTCAAATGTTTTGGGACGGAGGGGCGCCCCACCGACAGACCGACAGCGCCCAAAGATGACATTTACGAGTATATCACGTTCCGAGGAAGTGACATTAAGGATATCACGCTCTGTGAGCCTCCAAGATCTCACCACGGCTTACCCCCAGATCCTGCCATCGTACAGGTATCCGAGGTCGAAGCTACACATTTAGAGGCGGCGCAGGACAAGTGCAATAGAATGTGTCTGTTAATTTCGCTTCAAGTGTATTCAGTCATCCAGTGCAGTACCCTCAGGCATCTACCCTACTTGTGGACCATTCAGCCCCCTAAGGATGACCGGCTATAACCAGCTTGCTGCTAGTTCTCTGCTTAACCAGCAATATAATGCAGCTCTTGGTCTCGGTAAGGCGCGTTACTGAAATAAACCTGGAATCTTGGTAGAAGATGCCATCGTAAATGCTGTTTCAGGGCCTGGGCTCCCTGGCTTTCCTATCAGAAGAGGCCCCATGGTGGAAAAAGCTGTTCAAACCCTCCATGTGGAGCAACCCAGACAGTGGGGTTCAGCTCAGGAGCAGGATCCCCGGTGGGTGCGGAGGAGGCTGCAAGGAAGCAGAGGAGCCGCTCTCCAGACCATAACGGGTGCTGGAGCCACCAGTAAGAAATTGTCCTGAAACTTTGGATTTGAAAGCGCAGAAATTTCATAACCTGGTGTGCAATAACAGAGGCGAGCTCTGTTTAATTTCAAGGAAGAGCGAGCCCGGGGATGGCCAGTGCTCAGCAGGAGAGCCGGCAGCAGAGTAATGAAAACAGACTGCTGCCCAGGAGGAGACAAGGTAAATGAAAGCCATGACGCAACCACTGTTGCAATAACTCTAACGCGGCGTGTTTTTAGGAGCACGCAGGCGCAGGAGCCGCAGACGAGGCCAGCTCATGGTGGCGAGTGTCCCCTCTGCCACCCTAAAATTCGACACGGACTTTGATTTTGATCTGTCCAACGCCCAGTTTAAGAAGGAGGAACTGGAGACGCAGGTGCACCACGGGGTCGGCCTGAAAGGTTGGCAGAAGGCTTTTTTTCTACGACTCCGTCTGACTGCTGGCATGTGTGAACCGCCCGTTTGTGTTTGCAGGAAGTCACGACTCGGGTCTAAAAGAAGAATCGTCCTTGAGTGGAGAGGACGACCATTTTGGACCAAAGTTCTACTATGATAAAACAAAGTCCTTCTTTGACAACATCTCATCTGATATGAAGTATAGGTGATTTTATCTTGTATAAACTGGTTATTTTGCAGAAGAATATATATTGCACTTTGGCGCCTCTTGTTATGTTGTATACGTTTTTCCTGTAGACTAACATGGGCAGAGGAGCGGAAGTGGAATTTGGAGACCTTTGGGGTCCCTGGACGCTTCCTCAGGGGTCAAGGCTTCAGAGGTGGATTAGCTGGAAGACGAGGAAGAGGCACCGTGCAGGCTGGGTTCTCTTGCAGATCCAGGAGTGGGCAGGTGTGAAGGTCAAGGTACCTTCGCCCTTCTCATGAAATATGGATTCAATGAGCCACTGCCGATGTGGTGCTTATTTATTTTTTTTGGTTTGTTTTTTCCCCCTCAAGGCAGTTATCCTGGCCTGATACTGGCGGCATTTCTTTATTTTCATTAATTTAGCTCCTGGATACTTGTTTGTTTTTTGAAAATGTCTGACTTTGCCTGTTGGGAGCATTGTCCTAATTTGTACATTTAATTTTGGGTCAAATGTTTATACAAAAAAAAGTGAAGTGAAAGTATTTAAAAGCTGAAGCTTGTACATTGCAAGGTAAATCTACTGTAAATAAACTTGAAACGGCTGATTATTTTACTTCATTTTTAACGTGTGTAAAAAGCCTTAAATATGTTGTGCTGAACAAGTTGGGCATTAACTCCGCTCAGTAATGGAAGCTGGGGGCTCATTGGCCCCCAGGAATCAAAGGATGGCCCGTCTCCACTGAGCAAGTGGTAGGTTACTCTGTCTGGACTGTACCAACAGCTGATGGAGGGGGGAAGCCGCTCTTTATTTAGCTAATTATACTCACCAGTGTTTCAGTCGGTCCATCAATATTATTTAAATCGATCACAGCTGTTAACTTGGTCTAAATGAAATCCAGTTTTCTGTTTTGTCTTTTCTTTATTACACGGCCAATTTTATCCACACACCCCCATTTCTCGACAATGGCCAAACTAAGTAACCTAATAGAGGAGCTGCGCTCAATCTACTAAATATTAGAATAAAAGAGCGCTTTTATTTCCCACATGACAAAATGTCGGTGGCGTTTCCGTCGGCGCGCCCCAGGAGTAAAGGGGAGGTGACACAACAGGCGATTCAGAAGGTAAAAGAAAAAGCAAATTCCGCCTTGATGCTGCGCGTTTGCTTCGAGTGTGGATGGGAGTGTGCGTCTCCGCCACTGGCGCAGGGAAAGTAACCCCTGTGGCGAATATCAGGAGAAATGGCAACTGGTATGTTACAGTCGGCCGAAGGTGTGAGAACAAACAAAGCGACGCGTCTCCAATATCGATGCGCTCATTTGTGCGTATTATTCACGAGTTTTGGATTTTTTTTACTCGCTTTGTTGTGTTCCATTAGCCGTGATTGGCTGTTGTTTGAAGTGTCTCCTCTGACCGTTAAGTCTTACTGCTAATTATAATAAGCAGAACGGAGGGAAGCTCAACTCCGGAGCGCTGCTTTCTTAAACAAACGCACCCCCTCATTCTAAAGATGATTAAAATCTTAAATGCAGATCCAGAAGCTGCAACAGACAAGTGGATTTTTTCCCTCGAGCTGGTTGAAGTTCGGAGAATCTAGGACAAGTGTAGTGGTGTCTTTAGATCCTATTTCAGTCTGTAATTTCCCACTGTCTGACCTGAGTTACTGAAGCTATTTTTACTGTCCCCACAAAGATGCTGGATGAAAACCATCATTTAATACAGTGTATAATGGACTACCAAAGCAAAGGCAAGCTGGCTGAGTGCACGCAGTAAGTGTTAACAGTCCCTCGCTGCTTTACAAATGTCAGACGAGGTCCAGACCTGCAGACTTGCTTTTATCTTGTCGTATTTTGACTTTTTAAAAAAACAGGTATCAGCAGATCCTGCACAGAAACCTTGTTTACTTGGCCACAATAGCAGATTCCAATCAAAACATGCAGTCACTCCTGCCTGCAGTGAGTACTTGTGATAACAAACATTTTACAGGGGATCATTTCAGCATATTAGTGCTCGTAGAAATAGAACATGGACGTTGTTGCTGTTTCTCCTCAGCCTCCCACTGCCAACATGTCCATGGGTCCTGGAGGGATCAGCCAGGGGGGCAACCTCAACGACAACGGGCCCCCCACGTCAATGATGCCGAGCCAAATGAGTAACGGTGAGCTTGTCACACGCACGTCGTCCAACTGTCCCAGACGTGGTGTTAAACATGCACCCGGACATCCCGATGTTGCTGCCTGCAGATGTGAAAGGCGGCGCCTCGTCCTCCCGCTTGCTCCTGTTGCCTGTGTGTGTCTGTGGTGCTCAGCTACCTGTGTGTCTGTGGTGCTCAGCTACCTGTGTGTGTCTGTGATGCTCAGCTACCTGTGTGTGTCTGTGATGCTCAGCTACCTGTGTGTGTCTGTGATGCTCAGCTACCTGTGTGTCTGTGATGCTCGGCTACCTGTGTGTGTGTCTGTGATGCTCGGCTACCTGTGTGTCTGTGATGCTCGGCTACCTGTGTGTGTCTGTGGTGCTCGGCTACCTGTGTGTCTGTGGTGCTCGGCTACTGGTCTCATCCATCATCCTTGGTGATGATGGCGCCGTGGCGTGTTTGTGATTCCTGTTACACCCTATCGACACTCATCACCCTGTCGCCCGCCCAAACTTCCCGTGCAGATGAACTGAATGTGGTTTCTTGACTGACTCCTCTGAGGGTGGTGTGCTGGCTGCTCTGACGGGGCGTGTGTGTCGTCAGGCGCCGGCCATGCCCACATGCAGCAGCAGCCGGCTAATCCCAACAGCAGCTTTGGTAGCTCAGCTTCGGGCTACAGCCACCCCACGCCCCTTTCCCAGGGCAGCACGCTCCAGGGCCCGGGGCCTGGCCATGGCTCCTCTTCCTCCTCTGCACCCTCCTCTTCCTCCTACTCCCACAGTAACCTCAACATGCAGTCCCACCGAGGTGAGCCAGGTACAGACGCTAATCCTGTGTGCTTTATTCCACTGTTGAAACTTGGCTTTGAGCGCTATTATTAGTATCATTAAAACCTGAAAAGATGTCGCGGTTCAGATCATCGACATGAGATAGAACACAGATAGAATCCAACTGCTCCACACACACTAAATGATATCAGAGGCATTCTAGTTTTTCACCCTCTGACGGAGCTCCAGGGCCTACAGGACAGTCATCAGGGGTATCAGCTGTTGGCCTACTGATGCAAACACATTCAGTTCATCAGTGAGATGGTTTACCCCCCACCCCCCCTCCACTCGGTTCATCTCAGACTCTTCGCCCTGAGATGCAGCCCCCTCCCTGGATGTCTGTGTGTATTTACTGCACTTCTGTCTGCACACTGAGCTCTTTTGTTTGCATTTATACCCCTGAGATGCATCTTAAAAGCATCTTCTCCATCAGGCTAAATGTAAGAGCTTGTATGTTGGAGGCCCATGGCCTTAACTCCATGGAGCCCCTCCTACATTTACTTCCCAACTAAGGCTTTCTTCCAACATTCCTTTGACCTCAGTTATTTCACACCCTTACCTTTATTGAGAGTGTCGGTATTTGTAATGTCTGAGCTCTTTCCCTCCATGATCCCACCTTCATCCTAGTCTCGATGATGCACCAACAGTCTGCCACTCCTCACTATTCCTCAGCCCAGGCCGGTGGGCAACACTACCAGGGACAGTCGGCCATGGGCATGATGGGTCAGGGGGCTCCAGGAAACACTATGATGTCCCAAAGGCCCATGGGAAGTTACCGCTCCTCACAGCAAGGTAGGTGGACAGCACCACCCTCCAGGTTGGCCTGGAAACCATGGACGGGATCTGGACATTGAGCATGTTGCCTTTGAGTGCTGAAATCCCAAATTTGAACTGCGAGTCGTAACATTTTCTGATTGTAGGAAAATGCTGCTTATGCCTTTGAAGCAACAGACCTTTCCTCGTGCTCTCTTGCACGTTCCATTTCGGCACCTTTTATGATTTCGGAGGTGTTTCAGTCTTGTCACATCACATTCTGTCTCTCCAGATGAAAGAAGCTGCGTCAGGACAGGCCTAATTATAGCTCCACCTTGTCCTATTATGTGTCTTCAAAGGGTGTAAACTACATACAGTTTCCAGGGCAACATGCCCATTTTCTCTGCCTATTTGCCTGGTTGGCTTGTTTTAATGACCAGCTCAGCTTTTAGAAACATTTAGCTGTGGGTCCACGAGGCTTATTCCCATTTAAATGCTACTTTCTTGATATAAAAGGTAAATGTGATCTCAGTGGACAGTCTTCTTTTATGTGAACTGTAAAGGACAGAGCCTGGAATCTGGAGTTTCTGCACACCGCCACCAGGCCCAGCTCAGATTAGCCCTACGCACCCCGTTGTGTTGCCTAAATCAGCCGAGCGTCCCCACCTCAGCGGCTCACTGGTCCGACCACACATGGTTTAACCAGTCGTGGTGTCACCTGTCTTGCAGGATCTGCACAGCAGTACACGGGACAAGATGAGTTCTACGGAGAGCAGTATGGACACACTCAGAGCTCCAGCGAGCCCATAAACCAGCAGTATTACCCCGATGGTAATCATGCACGTCCATTGTTTCTCATACACACAGCCCAAACACACAAATCAGCTCCTGAGAACTTGTTCCAAAAACCTGAGCAGAACCTCCGGTGGCTGCAGATCTTCATCTCACACACTTTTCCCCCCTTTGAAGCAAATCAAAGGCATTAGCAAGAAACTAATGCTGACATTAGCCTGAATTTTGTCCCTCCCCAGTGTGTCTGTGTCCATACTGTCCCCTTTGGTGTGCCGAAATTTCAGATTTTAGCGCTGGGGTTGAGGGAAAAGTGCAAACGTTCCCCTGTGTCTCTTTGTGCATCACATCTGAGCGAGAGGCTTTGAAAACGTGGTTTTGTGCTTGTCATCTTGTCAGTGCACATGTATTATGCATGTGTGTGCTTCCGTTTAAATGATATTTGCCATTTTATGTGTAAATGGGTTGTGCCTTTGCGGAGGAATGTTTTGCACGTCTTGAATCGCGTTCTCGACAGGTCACGGGGAGTACTCGTATCAGCCGCCACCGTATGGTGATCAAGGCTACGACAGGCCCTTTGAAGAATCATCACAGCACTACTATGAAGGAGGTATCTGCTTGGGATTTTGAAAGTATGACTTGTCCGTGTCGGCTTGTCAAATGGGTCCCGGCATGTCTGCAGTAAAGAAGGGGCCCGGATGAATGATCAGCAGCTGACATGTGCGTCTCCCTGTAGGTAACTCTCAGTACGGTCAGCAGCAGGCTCAGTATCAGCAGGGCTCCGGCCAACAGCCCTTCAGCCAGCAGCAGTATTCCTCTCAACAAGGCTACGGGGGGCAGCCGCAGGGATACGGTGAGAAAGCTGCTTCACTGGTGCGTTCACGCAGACACGAGCACACGCTGAACCTGACCTCTCTGCTGCAGCTCCTGGCCAGGCTGCCTCCTCCCAGTACTCCCAGTTTCAGCAGGGTCAGGGCCAACAGTACGGCTCCTACCGCTCTTCCCAGGGAGGCCCTGGAGCACAGCCACAGAGGTCCTATGCTTATGAGCAGGTACATTCCAAGAAAGGATTCAACTTTATGTTGTAATGTGTTTAATTATGCCGGAACCATGAGGCACAAATGGGATGCACGAAGCCCCTCAGCTACCAACTCCATGCTGTTACACAGCAGACGGGTGCTGTTTGTCTGCATCCTGGTCTTTAAATATATAAATAAGTCATGGAAAATAACTCCCACTTTCCCCATTAGTGCATTACACTTCCACATGCACTCACCAGCGTGCGCGCATGCGTCAGTGAACCACAGGACTCTGCGAAGAGCTGACGCACAAATGCAGCTTTAAAATAATGGCTTCACTCTCTGCTCGACACAACAGGTCAACGTGCGATTGTATAATATGCTAGCGTGATTTCCTGATGCTGCTGGTCTCTGCTGTAGCTAATAGCACCCTGACATCAGCGCAGAGCTTTCACATACCGAATGTGGGATTTAATGGGATGTCGGGGTCGCTGATGAAAAGCTCCAGACTCGGGATTCCTGCAGTAAAAGCTCCAATATGAATACTTTTTTCTGCATTACCCATTTTTTTTTGCTCCCAAATCTAACTGAGATAATGCATAGAACACAATTACATGAATGAAAATGATTTTTTTCTACTCTCTCAATTTTTTTTACAGGGTCAATATGGAAATTATCAGCAATAAGATCCTCCTGTTGTTCTCCCATTGCATGAAAATGGAAAAGGGAAGTTTGAAAGTTGATACCAACGGCTCGGCTGTGGGGAAGAATATCGACCTGCATCAGCTTTGCTATCTTCTCATTAATCATCACCCTCCAGAAACAATAAGCGATCTCATCATCGTGGACGTTTATCCTCATTAGTTTCAACCGTTTCAGAGGTGAAGTGCTGCTGGTCACACTAGAGCGAGCGAGCGAGCGGGCAGCCAACGGAGGCAGCTTAAAATAAGAGATGAGCCGGAGCAAATGGCCGGTCTCGCTGTTTTCTGCACTTCCCTTTACTGTGCTTTAATATTTAGTCAGTTTACTTTTTTATTCCCTCTTGGAGGAACTAAATAAGCCCTGGAGGAAATGTTCCATGATATTTCATAAATAGACTCCACTTTGACTAGCTCTGCTGCTTGTTCTCAGACCTAAACTGGTTTGGACTGGTTGGTTGTGGTGTGTTGCTGTGTGTCCTGACATTATCTTTTCATTCTCTATGTGTGTGTTATAGAAGTTAATGAGATCCTGTAGCTGACCCATGCTGCCTCTAAAGCCAGTTTCATCCTCTATCGTAACCACTCATGGAGGTATTAGCATTAGCATTATGCACAAGCATGTTGGGTTTCGAGTCAGATGGGTCTACAAGTCCGTGCCATTCAGTTTGGATTTGACATGTTGCCACTTTCTCCTGCAAGTTTTGTTGCATTTATGTCCTTGTGCAGTCCAGGCAGATTTTTCCACACAAAGCCAAAGTAATAAAGGAACAAAACAGTAGCTTGTCCTGTACCTCTGCAAGTGCAATACACCCCAATTCTCCAGGTTGGTTGTGATGGTAAATACAATTTTTTGGGATATTTTTCTGCATATATTACAGATATAATGTGTATTTATCAACTATCATCTATCTATCTTGATTGTAGGATGAGCATATGTCGTTTATTATACCACCTCTAGTCGTTTCACTTTCTTGAGCTGTAATAGGGATTATTTTTGACTGTGAAAATGAAATTTTCAGGATCTCTAACCTCAGAAGGGAGATGTAACACTAGTTTTGTCAGGTTAATGAAGATTCCATTGGACCTGGCTGTCATAACAGCTTCATAATTACTGTATGTACCTACCACTCAACAGTGACAATCAGAACTCTCTACCACATTTATATCAGTGCTTTGTTTTTCAGTTAAATGGAGTGTGTCATTCCTAATGTGGTTGGAAGGCCTCCACTGTGTATGTGTGTGGGGTTTTTGTAAGTGATAGAAGAGTTATGCATAATCATACTATGAATGTTATTTAATCATCTACTATAAAACGGCGTCGCTGATCTCTCCTGTCTTTTGTTACTGTTTGTTAAATAAAAAAATAAACATGTTGTGTTTATATTTATCTGTTAATTTGGGAGGTATTATAAATAATACTCTATCGTTATTACATACTGTATATAAAGTATACTGTGCATAGTTTACTGTAAGTCTGTGGTCTATTTGCGCTTCATACGTTAGGGGGCGCTGTGTTGCTGTAGAACTTAGTTGAGCATTTGGCGAAGAAGACGAATGCGGTTTGTCCCTTCAGACTTTCCGTACTGTTATGCGCGTTATGCGGCTTCGGCAGAAATGTGGTTTCTTTAAAACGGCGTAGCTTATCAGCGAATTTGTAGGTCACAGTGTGTTTATCACGTTTATAACGTATCGTTTCAACACGATGAGTCCTCCTTTTCTACCGCTTTTTAACGAGGAAAGCGTGCAGACATGCTGTTGTTGTCCAAACGTGGTGGCCGAGTAATGCATGTTCCAATGTTGGCTGTGTTGGCCAAGGTTAAAAGCTCTCTGAGGCTTCATTCAGACGTGTATTCGAGACACATTTTCAGACGAGAAGTTACAAGAAACAAGCTGAGTTTGGCCCGAAATGTCACCACGTCCTCTGGGCTGTGCGCCAAACTTCGGGGAAATTCAAAGAAAACGGATCTGTCTGAAAAGAAACTGGTATAGTGTTATTAATATTTTAGAAGATTTGCTCAAACATATAGTTGCTAACATCGATACTGACCTAAATCGCTATGGTTACAAAGATCTCATGATTATAAACTAGTTTATAAACCTAGATTATAAACCTCAATAATCTTTTACTGCACCTTAATGATAAAGTTCACTAAAATGCTGCATCAGCTAGTAAATAATTTGGCCGACACAAAATAATGGAGCAGAAAAATAGGACTGAATTACTAATGTGTTTTCTGTCTTGTGGTTGTTGAAACCTAAACTAATCAAAGTTCTTGATTTGGCAACTAGACCCGGTGCTTTGTGGACCATCGCCGGGTCAAACTGGTGGCTGGTTCTGGTGGAAAAGGAGCCAACAGCTTTCACAGTGAGCCTCGCAAAGAGTGGGGCGGCCCGGACGGAGGGAACGGAGGTGATGGCGGAAGCATCATCATCAAGGGTAGGTCTCCCCTACACCTGCAGGGAACGTGTCTCTTCAGTAGTGTTTCTGAAGTGTCACAAAGAAGATGTTTGAAAAAAACCCAAAAGATGGATTCTCTTTATTTGTCCAATTACAGCGAATCGGTTGGTTAAATCATTGGCTCAAGTTGCTCCCGTCTACAAGGGAGAGGATGGGCATTCAGGGGGCAGCAAGAATTGTTATGGCAGGAATGGCAATACAACATATGTCCACGTGAGTCCACGTGTGTGTGTGTGTGGGGGGGGGGGGGCGCATGCGTTTAGGGCATGTATCAACTTTAGCCTTTTATATCCTACACTTTAAGGTACCGTTGGGCACTGTGGTCAAAGAGCAGGGAAACACTGTAATGGACCTCTCTCAGCATGGCCAAGAGTTCACGGCTGTGTTTGGGGGGTCTGGTGGGAAGGGAAACCGCTTCTTTTTAACCAACGAGAACCGCGCACCGATAACATCGACCCCGGGAGCGCAAGGCCAGGAGAGGATCCTTCACCTGGAGCTCCGCACCATGGCCCACGCTGGACTCGTGAGACAACGCTGCTCATTTTTAATAAAGAACTAAATGGCTTTGAACAGCACGGATGTGACGGATGTTTGCCCTCAGGTGGGGTTTCCCAACGCCGGGAAGTCATCATTGCTCCGAGCCATCTCCAACGCCAGGCCCGCCGTGGCTGCGTACCCTTTCACAACGCTCAAACCACACGTAGGAATCGTGGACTACAGGGATCACGTGCAAGTCGCAGGTCGTATTCGCTGCATCATTTACGCTGCAGCAGCAACAGCATATTGAATAAGTTGCTCCTCTCCTCCGTGCAGTTGCCGACATCCCAGGGATCGTCCGGGGGGCCCATCTCAACCGCGGCCTGGGCCTCTCTTTTTTGCGTCACATAGAGCGCTGCCGTTTCCTCCTCTTCGTTTTGGACATGTCCGCTCAGGACCCCTGGACCCATCTTCAGCATTTGCAATATGAACTGGACCATTACGAGCCTGGCTTGTCCCAGAGACCTCAGGCCATCATCGCGAACAAAATGGACTTACCTGAAGCCCGGAGCAATCTGGAGGCTCTGCGCAGCCTCGTCACCAAGACCATAATCCCCGTGTCAGCCATCACGGGTCAGAATATGGAGGAGCTGGTTCTTCACCTCAGAGAGTTGTATGATGGTTACCTCCAGGAAGACGGCGCCAAGGCCGGCAAAGCCACAGGAAAATATCCAAATTATGAATAAATATAACATCCAAACAAACCCTTCTTCATGTTCAGTCATGTTTTCACGATGCACAGCAAAAATAGTTCCAAGTTTCTGGTGTTAAACGCTACAATGCTGGATAAAAGTCCCGAATCAAACCCAATAGCACAAGCAGACGTGGTTCATGCACGTGCTGGTCTTTATGGAGGGACACCGGTTTAAAAAAGTGGCCTCAGTCAAGGTACATTAGAGAACAAATTGTTTAGGTTGGACAATGATTATTCTTAAGAGGCTATGGTTTCCATGGAAACCAGCCAACGTTCTCTCTTGCCCTTCTTAAGGCCAAATAATGAGACGGTTTCTGTCCCTGAAAGCCTTGTCGCTTGTCTGGGCTGTAGGAACAACAAATAACAAATATATATGTAGCTGATCACCATTATGCCAATTTATGTCATTATGTTTATACATTTAATTAGGTCAGAAAAGTCAGATTTTGCTTGTTGCATACAAAAACAATGTAGAAATTAAATATATGTTAAACATCTGACTTAATCACTTATTAACAAAGTCCTCTGGAATGGGAGGAAGGACTTTCGGGACTCCCGGAGATCATCATGATTCTTGGCTTTTGTCTTCCTGGTGGCTGGTCTGGCCAATCCTGGAGCACCTTAACCTTTGTGGCTGTGAGGAGCTTCAGTGTGGAGCCTGAAGTGGGACCGGGAGAATTTGCCCTCTCCTGTGGTTCGGAGCGTAGTTGGCAGCCAGTTGCCCTCCATGTTACAGATCTCTACACGCACCTCCACACTGGATGTAGTCCAAACCCTTTGGTTTCCTCCACAGTCCACAGATGATTGTGGACTTCAGGAAAGTTACAGCCCCTTTGCCCCCCCTTGCCCTCACGGACTCCTTCCGCTTCCTGGGCACCACCATCACCCGGGACCTTAAGTGGGAGCCAACCATCAGCTCCCTCATCAAGAAGGCCCAGCAAAGGATGTTCTTCCTACGGAAGCTGAGGAAGCTCAATCTGCCTCCCAGGATGTTGGCGCAGTTTTATACGGCCATCATCGAGTCCATCCTCACCTCCTCCACCACCGTGTGGTTTGCTGGTGCCACCGTCAGGGACAGACTGAGGCTGCAGCGCGTCGTGCGCGCTGCCGAGAAGGTGATCGGCTGCAGGCTCCCATCCATCCAGGACCTGTATATCTCCAGGACCCGGAGGTGTGCAGGTCGGATCACGGCCGACCCTTCCCACCCTGGTCACGGACTGTTTTCCCCCCTCCCCTCAGGCAGGAGACTACGGTCCATTCGGACCAGAACCTCCCGCTACGCTACACTAACAGCTTCTTCCCCTCTGCCATCAGGCTGCTGAACACCAAGTGACTTATCACTTAAGCACCATGTACAGCAGCCAGCCGGACTCACGAACAATACACTACTCCTCATGGACCTGCACTATTTCTCACCACTCACTATTTATGTAAATACTGTATATAAGTCTTATTTTATTTTATTTATCTTATTCTAGTGTGGTGTTGATGTCTAATGTTATGTTGAATGTCGCAGCGGCACACCACGACAAATTCCTAGTTTGTGTAATACTGTGTATTACATGTACAATGGCAATAAACCTTCTTCTGATTCTTCTGATTCTGATTCTGAGTCTTGGCTCCAAACAGGCTCCAACAGGTCCTCTGAGGTATTTGCGAGAGTAACGATGTTGTCTGATGGATGATTCATCGGAAAAATCAACCATCTGCCACTTTCCACATCCTTTCTGTGGACCTTTGCATATGAGGCGCCATTCAATTTCCCTACGGGGATTAATAAAGTACTAATCTTAAATCTTAATCTTCCTGTTGTCTTCGGTTTAATGGTGGTTTCCATGTCGCATAATCCCATAAACTCTTCTTGTTGATTCGGCACTTTATGCTTCAGTTGAAAAAGGGATCAGCCCCAGACCGTAAAAAGTAACGACCAGTAGTCCTTCAAGTTTAATTGTACAGCATTTATTACTGTGAAGGCCGTTGAAATTAAAATGAATCATTTGTTGTGATTGGATTGCTGGTTGTCAAGACATTGTGAAAGAATCAAAGCAAAGGAAAAAACAATTGAGAATCCTGCGAGACTAGACGTGAATGCACAGACAGAAGCAGCATCTAAGCGTGGGCCTTGGTACTAATTTGCACAAGAACAAAAATATAACTTATTCATGTGATGCAGTTGCATATGTGGCCTGTAGGGGGCAGAAACAGTACAAACTTGTACAGTCCTTGAACGTCTCGCCTGGAAGCTCACAAAACTAAATCGTGTCATTTAAAAAAAACATTGCTTTCATTCTTGTATATATTTTCTTTTTCAACATGAGCGACTTATAAAGTGATAAACCGACTAGAAATATGTTTAAAAATCAAGGACTCGTGACTTCCACAGGCCTCAGACTATATTTTTTATCATATTTCCTCCCCAAAACCAGTTTAACTGGCTGAGTGACAAACCTGCCTCCGTCCTTTAGACCTGTATTTTCTATCTTTATTTTAGGCAAGGTGTCAAGGAAACCTCAGACATTTATGTACAGTAAATACTTCCAGTGAAACAGGTTTGTGATGCATTCAGTGATGATGACAATGATGATTATTAGGCAAGATAGAGATTCTAAAGCAAGTGAGGGCCTCATTAGCCCTAAACTTTGCTTAATTATTGAAAGAATATGATCCACCACAGTGACATTTGATAAGAAGGGCATTCTGACCACAGAACCAGGCCATAATTTTCATCAAATGATTCCGATGAGCCCTGTGACTGGTACAAGTGTGTTGTTTTAAGGGAGAACATGTTTGTCATGTTTGTGCAGCATCAAACTGAATTTCCAAAAAAACACGTCTCGCATGATGGATTTTGTTTGTTTAAAAAAAAAAAACAACCTTCTTTGTTGTTCCAAGTAACATTTTTTATATTTACTTCCTGTTGTGTGCTACATACCATCAGGTTTAGCTCAACAACTTTCCAGCAGCCATTTGAACTGCTCCTTTTATAGATTAGCCTGTCTCTGCTAACAGTTGGTGTCTCACCTTCCATAATTACACCTCTCCAGAGAAAAGAGCACATTTATACTCAGCAGTCACACCAAACTATAGACCAATAGTTCATCTCACCCATTGAGACATGATAGAACCTGCTTTAAACCCATTTTGGTGGGTTAATTCCGTTTGTGTTGTTCAGAGAAGAAGATAGAACAAAGAAGTCTCTTTAGTTTACTTCGTTAATGTCAGCACATTAATCACATTCGAGGTTTGTTCAGGTTTTGAGTGTTTGGGTCAAACAATGAGGAGATCTCTGCGGATAAGCTATTCTGCAAGATCTATTTTTTCTTATACTGTTTTTCTTTTCAATGCATATTTACAACATATTTGCAACATACTGTGCAATCTGTAAATGCCACAATTCTACTCTTATTTGCTCTTTCATTGTTCTTCATATAGTATAATATCGATATAATATATATAATAAAAATATAATATCGACTATAAAAGAAGTCAAACTGGGTTATTTAACAAACACTATATCATCAGACCACCTGTCCATTATAAAAAAGAAGTCCCATAGTCCACCGAAAACAGTCAAAATATCAAATTTCTCCCGAGCCTAATAAGTAAAACATTCATGTTGGCTCCAAATGTGGAAAAAAGATCTGCCCCTCACTATCACCGTCACCATCACCATCGTCATCATCAATGTTCTCTCTCAGCAGTTTATGACGGTTTAACCTCAAAGCAGGAGAGAAGACAGGTAATCAACAGACCTCCAAACATCTCAGTGCCTTTCACAGTTTTACAGTTCTACGTCTTTCTGTTCGAGCGCCTGCTGACAGATTTGGCCCAACGTTTTGAACTTGGGCCCCAGATTGTTCAGGAAAGTCAAGTCTTCCTCTGTGGTGTTCATTGATATTCCGTCCAGCGATGGACAGCGGCTGCCCCCGCCCTCATGGGCATATATGAAGGGCCCGAACTCTGGAGAGTATGCTCTCGTCCCATCAAGAGTGTAGAGCCTCTGCAGGGTTCAAGAGTCAGGGGGGGTAACCAAGCATTTTAAACTCCAATCTCATCAAAATGGACCAGTGAAGAAAGACCGAAGCTCTTACCCTGTTAAGGTGATCTGAAATGTGCTGGTCTGAGAGCAGGCTGTGCTTCAACGCCCCCCTCTGCTTGTAAAGAAGAGAGGGAGGACAGTCAGCTCCCACAGAGGGAAGGAAGTAAATAAACGATAGAGAGGAGTAGAACTCACGCGGAAGGAGCTGTTCCTGTTATGGTTCCAGGAGGAGCTCTGAAATTCAGAAACAGATTTGCCTTTACGACCCACACACAGCCTCATCTGACAGGGCTGAAGAGAAATCAAAGCTTTTCAGAGGCTTTGATTCTGAATTCAAAGTCGATATTGTTTGATGTATTTCTTCCATGTGATTACCGGCTGCATCAAAGAAAGTTTCCTATCATTTTACTGAAGCGAGCTGGTGCGATCAAATGAATCCTAATGGTTCACATGATAAAAAAAATGTGGAAATAACCTGCAAAGTAGACGTGGAAACGGTTGTTCTCTTGAAGGTCTGCGCCCCGTTTCGGCTCAGCGTGTCTCTCTGGCGCCACCCACCCAGAAGATTCATGTCATCTCCCTGCGAGAGGAGAAAAGTGAGTTTGAGGCAGAGTGAATGAGTGTAAACGTTCAGAATCCGTGTCTCGCCCCAGCACTGCACATAAAGGAGACACAAAAGCTCACCCACCATGCCGAGAGCTGACCTCTTGTACCCGTACACGCCATCCATCGTGGCTGGATGATACTGAGAAGCCTGTCAAGTGCAGCGATTTTTCTCTGAGTTTAGTCGCTCACAAAGGTCATGAATAAAACTAAAACACACAACCTGTCAGAGTAGTTCCAGTTATGTGTGACAGTTGATTTTAACCACCATTTCTTTTTCTCCAGGATTAATGTGAACTATTATTCCCCTGACAGTTTTCATTATGCTCACTCTTCTTAGCAAGACCCGCCCTCTGGTTGTTGTTTTAAGTCAAGCAAAAATATGAGCCGAAGGAGGATCAGAGGAGTACCTTAAAGAAGCCTTTCTTCACACCGTCCGTCACGGCAGTGCTTCCTGTCGGGGTCAGGAGCAGGATGGGCTCGGTCTGAATGGCCAAGATGGGGAAGAAGCATGAATCAGGGCGTACCGCAGAACACGGTTCTCACACAGACCTCTACACACCTTGCATTCGGACAGGCCTCCTTCTTGGTTGTAATTCATGAAGGTCTGGATGCCCTCTTCCTTTATTGGCTTGAAGGCCTTTTTGCACTTACAGATAAAGATGAGCAGCAGCACTGCAGGCACGCACGAGAAACACGTGATGTCATTCCCGTTGGTAAAAAAAAAAAACTGTTCCTCTGAAGGAACTGGTGATGTTGAATTAAAAAGACCATTTAGACTGGTTTCAGTAGAGGAGAAAGGCTAAATAGTCCAGTTAAAGTGGGCCTGAGAGGCTAAATGTACAGGAAAAATATGTACAAACATGAACAGAGATGTTGATATCAGCACTGCTGGTAGTAGGGTAGTCACAGATACTCACACAAGAAAAAGAGGAGCCCAGCAAAGGCTGCCCCAATCCCTGCTGGACCGAGGCTGGCTCCGATTCTCTTTTTGGACCGGCACACGTTGTCCTCCTCGCAGTCACACACCATAACTTCCAAGGTCTCTTGTGCCAGCATGTTCTGCTGGTCCCGGATCTCCAGGGGCACCAAGTAGTTCCCAAAGTAAAGGTCCTTCTTGCTGACTAACCCGCATTCATCCCCTGACGGGTGATACAGAAGTGCTTGGCGTCTTTAGTGGTTCGATTTTTTTCCCCCAAAGACTTTATTATACTAACCAGAGCTTGGATCTAGTTTCCACAGCTTAAGAATTTTCTCATCATTTTTCAGGGAGAAGAAGAAGGGCCCGGCATAAGGGGAGATGTCCGCGTCTCTGGCCGCCACCATAACCTTGTTTCCCTTGTTGGCACAAAGAGTAACGCCCTTGTTGACTAGTTCAGGTTTGTTGTCGTTGACATCACTCAGGTGGATCTGCACCGTGCAGGTGGCTGTTGCCGGAGGCTCACCTGGGGCAGGAACAAAAGGGGAACCATTAAATACACCAGTGGGTACAATAAAGTTTTTTTTTGTTTTTTTTTTAATCTTTATTCCCTGCTACCATTATCTATGGCGGCGATGAGGATGGTATAAATGCCAGTGCCATTCAAGAGCGCCAATTCTCTGTCCATCTTTTTCACTGACGTGAGCTTTCCGGTCTTTTTGTCGATGCTCACGTAATTATTTGGATCTTCCAACAGCTCATACCTAATATATGCAGAAATGTGTCAACACATTTCGCCAATTGCACACCTTGAATTGCACAATATCATTATGTAATATTTAAATGTAACAATTGAAAAATCTAGCAAATAAACTGTAAGAAAATCAGAACCCCGAGACCCACCGTATTTGGGATACATCAGAATCCACATCCTTCACCTCTGGAGTGAACAGCACCTTCCCCGGGTCTTCCTCCTCCATCACGTGTAAAACAACTGGATTCTGAGCAAACACGGGCGGATCGTTGACATCCTTCACTTTTATCGTGATGACGGCCGTGTCGTAAAAGTCTTTTTTTGTCCCACTGCTGGCTTTTTCTTTACAAACCCAGAGCGGTTCTTTATTTTTGACCCCCACCTCCAGGGTGACAAAAGACGTGCTTTCGTAATCTTTCCCCTGGAACAAACGTGTAAGTTCTTGTCAGGTGTAAATTTCAAGGTTGTCTAAAGCTGGTCGGTCCCAAAAATGCCAAATTTTACCTTGACAACACTCAGGATGCCCTCATTAGTTTTGGGGTCTGTGTCAATTTTGTAGGATCCCTCCTCATTCCCTTTGATGATAAAGTATTCGGCTTGCCATCCTTCAGTATTTGGAGTGTCTTTGTCCTCCACGGCAACCCTCAACACATCCTGTATGATCTGCAACTCCATCACCTCACCTTGATACTGAACGTTTAAAATGACTTTACCTTCTAAATCATACATTTGTTTTAAAAGCAACTTAAACGTTAGCAACGATGTTAAATCAAACCTCTTTCTCCTTGAACATGGGCGGATGCGTGTTTCCATCCAGGATATTGATGGTCAGGACAGCGGTGGAGGACAGGGAGGGTTGTCCATGATCCTTGGCTATAAGACGCACTTCATACTTCTTTATTTTCTGGAACACATATTATGCTAGCACTCATGACATACGTAAAAAAAAAAACCAAAAGCTTTTGTGTGCAGCACCCGCCTGCAGAGACTTACATCATAGTCGAAACATCCTGACTTGAGGGTGAGTTGGGCCTGTGTGTTGTAGAGCTGCTCTAAGCTGATCTGGGGCTCTTTTGGCTCCTGTGAAATCAAACTCACGGTGATTTTGGAATTAGGGGTTCCCGCCTGATCTCTGTCGATCACATCTAGCTTTCCTGGCAAATATCCTGGAAGTAAAACACTGGCGTTAGCATGTCATGAGTTAACGTGTATTTGAATTAAAGCAAGCACACCTGCTGGTGCCTTTTCAGTCTCTTAAGGAACACCCAGGCTCGACGATAGCCTTTCTTTTTGCATTTTTTTTTAGGATAAGGACACACTCGAGGTGAACTTGTGGGTTTCTCACCTGTGGTTTTTTCGTTCACTTCAATTGTCATCCGAGAGTTTTTGAAAGTAGGTGCGTTGTCATTTAGGTCCATGATTTCAACGTCAAACGCCAGCTCCTGTCCAGTTTCTTCTTGGTGTCTTTGTCAAGGATGTCAAACTTGATCTGTTGAGACAGGGACGCATGAGTCTTTTCTGACAGTCAACAATGTCGTTGAAACGCGTTATCAGAAAAACACGTTTGCTTACATGAAAGGGTTTTTCGTATTGTTCTCTGTCAACAGCTCGATGGGCGAAGACTTCCCCGGTGTGCGAATCGATGGTAAACACGTTCATTGGATCCTGATCCACTCCGTTTCCACTTATTTGGAACTCGTGGTTCCCTACCCGTTCATTAAACATCTGGCCCCAGCGCAGAAATCAGGTTATTGACTGTTCCAGATTTGTTGGTAATTTCTTGTGCACACCGTAATTTATTACCTGTGAAATTGATTTGGGATACGGTCCGGGATCTTCCTCTTGCAACTCAATGGTGGACAAAACCCACCTTCTTTTGGTGCGCACCAAAGGCTCCTGTTGAGACCGCTGTGAATGTCAACCAGAAGATTGTTCCCAGTCACACACGTTTCTGCCTCAACGATCACGGGGGAGTGTAAAGTTACCTGCTTTGAAGGCTCTCCATGGTCCAGGTGAGATTTTGAAATGCTGCAGAGAGCACTCTGCAATGATAAAACAATAATCTTGTGAACTTTTGGTTTTTTGTACTGTAGTCGCACTGCACGATATTTGCGATCCCTCGTCGGGATGTACAAGAAGAAATTCTCTTTCAGTCTTCTACTCCTTCTTTTTTCTTCCCACACTTGACTATTGTTGTTTTATATACTGATTGGAAATCACCCTTACCTTCCTGTTAAGTAGTATTACCCTCCCCACCCTTTTCCTTGGAAGCCTTTAGATTGCAACATATCCTTGAATGAATTTTGAGTGCAGTTAGGTGCAGCTGGGATGTTTACTTTAAGCTCTTAAAAGCTGACCAATTGATGGCCAGTGCAGACTGGTGTATGTTCTCTAATGTTCTCTAATATAATGTATAGATCATTGCGGCGCATTTAAAAAGCTAAACACAAGCACAGCTAGCAATTAGCAATATAAAAAAATAATATAAAAACAGCATTTCTCAGATATCCATCATGTAAATAAAGCAGAGGTTTGTTCTTACCAACAGAAGCAGTCCGACTGTCCTCATATCTGCCCTTTGTCGTCCGTGGGAGTGCGCCAAAGATGTGAATGATAGCTGGAATAACCCCACACAAAAGCCAGCCCACAAGCAGCACAGGCACCAGGTTGGCTGACGTCGCCTTCCACAGAGATGTGCTGATTTACGAGAGCGGGCTTAATTATTATATTTGTAGTAGTTCCAGATAAGAGAGAACCAGCCCTGCCTGCCCTTTCAATAGGCTCACTATTATGTTCAAGATTGTTACTGCATTGTGGGCGTGATGAGGCATCCACACCTCACGTGACATCATGTTATATTTTCATGCGCTGAGTTCTGAGGAACTCTAAATCGTACAAACCAGTTTTGTGTGACTGCGTCAACATGCTTTGATAAGGGTTTGTTATGGTAGGAATTGTTTTACTTTGCCATTCTAGGTGAAAACACCATTAAGTCTGAGACAGGTGGAAATGAGACGCTATTCTTATCCGTTTTTCCAGTTTTTATTTTCAACTGTTCAAATAGAACATCAGACGATGATACGCTCAAGAATGTAAAATGGTAGTTTTGAAACCAGTGGGAGAAATTGGGACATAGTTTCGTGTTTATGTTAGATGCCCTCACAGACACGCACACATACCCATAAAGTTTTACGATGACACATGTCACAGAATTACCATTAAGTCGCAAACGGGCCCCTATGTGCTCTCACAGGTTTCTCCTACACAGGATTAAACCTGTAACTTAAAACACCTAAAGTCATTGAGGCAAACAAGCAAAAAATATCTGTACAAGGTTTCACTTTTAGTTTACGGAATTACAGCAGCTGATTTCTTTTATTATTATTTTGAGGATGTTTTGATCTCCACTCTCATATATACCTTTGTATTTTTTTACAATTGCTTGCAGCCAAGCTGTCGGGAACAGACTTTACAAACTGTGCATTAAACAGTAGCTGTCTGTGGTTTGATGTCACAGTCATCGTGGAATTTGCAGAGGTAACTTCGTAACTCCACCTGCCGTAAACCTTGGCGAGTTAATCCACCCTATGCTGAGTAAAAACGACAAAGTTCTGTTGGTAGATTTGACTGTCAAGACTAAATCTGTATGTAAACTTAGAAATGTCTCGAGGTTGTTGTCCTCATAATGGAAACTGTGTCAAAATACTTGCGCAAGTGGTTGCACGAAGAGCCAATACTAGTCAGGCTAGCAGTCAGAGGCAGCTGAATGGATCAGGTTGACCAAAATAAACTACATTTTATGCAATCACTGTCTGCATAACAAGATTTCTTAATCAGGCATAGGCACAAAAATAAGGTTACATATAGTACATATTAGTGGTGTTTATTACTATTATGAATTACTTTTATATCTCTGGATTTTTAGAATAATTTGATTTTGTCTTGTCTACTCTCCTGTTTGACTGTGATGAGATTGGATCTTCTGTACAATCCGGCAGATTTTTACTTGGTGTCATCTCTGACTGGGATTTCCTTTCATCCATGCAACTGCATTTGTTCTCACATTACCCACAAACCACCTCTTTCCTCATTCATATTCTGGCAGAAAGTATCTGATTGTTTGACACACAAAGGTATTTAAGTAATGAGGTGAGAGAGATTTTTGCCAGATGTGGGCAAAGTGCAGGCCAGTACATGTGAGGGGCTTGGCAAGAAAAAAATGGACTCGGGGAAGATTCAAAAGACACGACAATTTACAACCAAATGGATCACGTTAGTGGTTTTTGGGTTCTTTTTCCAAAAGAACACAGAAAGGTAGAGAGAGAACCCACAACTCTAAACTCAGTCTTAAGATTTAGTCACAAGGCATCTTTCTTCCTCCTCTTCCTCCTCTGTTTCTTCATCCCTCGTGCGAGGAACGGAGGTGAGCAGCAGGGTGTCGGCGTGCACTTCTTCATCGTCCGACTGGATCACAGGCGTGTCAGCTCCGCCCACGCTGGTGTCACTTGAAGTGGAAGACGTGGAGGAGCTCCGTGACTTGGAGCCGCGGTGGACCTCGTTTTGCCGCCTCAGAGGGGCGCGCTCCCTGTAGAGAACCTCTGCATCTTCATACTCCTCCCCTTCGTCCTCTTCTTCATCCTCAAGCTCTGTGGGCAGAACGGTGTCATTTTTCAATCTTTCAATCAAACCGTGAATCAGTTCCCGTGAAAAATACCAGAAGCACGCTATTGCTCAAGGTACAAGATCAAAAACTGCACACAGCTGCAATCACATTCTACACGGACAGATTGCGCTACTTTGTTAGTCATGAGGTTAAACACACACCTGAGCCAACATTTTGTAATTATAAGTTGCTTCGATAGCTGAGGTGTGGTCAAACGCGTTTAGAATGAACCAGGCCGTTGGGGGGCACGATGAAAGATGGTTCCCATATGTGTGGAAACAGCCCGACGAACTCATAACAAAATCAAAAATGCAGGGGTTACGTCCAACAGCGCTTCATCTCTATTTACTCTATTCTATTCACTAAAATGTCAAAGTAAATGCCAGGATTAAAAACCAGTCTCTGCGCAGTCTCACTGGTTAGTTGTTGATGGTTCAGGTGCCAAGTTTCGTTGTTTCATCTCAAGATGTTTTCATTTTTCCGAAGTCTATGACCACCCATTGTAGAAACTGCACAATCTGATTTGCCTGTATTGTCAGTCTTGGTATTTAATCTAAACATCAACCTAACATGCCTCATGATACCCTAAGCTCATTTGGAAAAAAAATGTTTTCTTCACAATATATGTACATATATAAATATATATATACAGTTAGAAAAAGACCGTCGTTTTTACAGGAAAACGCTGGCAGCTGGGGTTACCAGAGAATTCCTGTAAAAAAAAACAACAGGACAGTAGATAAATTTACAAAGAAAATATGTAAATGGTTTTACAGTGAATGCCAAGGCTGAACTGTTAATTCTACAAAAAAAATCTATCAATTTCATGGATCATTGTTGTATATACAGTAAATAGATCATTTCCTGTACTTTTTACATGTAACTACTTATTATGCGTCAATAAATTGTAAAATTAACGTGGAACTATCAGGCAAAAAACTATTTAAACTGGTAGAACAGTAAAACTTTGCATGTTAAATGGAGCTGTTCTGTATATTATACATACAAGCTACTCATTATATGCAGTAGCTGTATGTTTTAATAATCAGTTTAAAATGATTAGAACTACACCAAAAAAATGCAAAAATACATCATGATAAAAGACAAGAGAATATCACTTTTAGGAAATTTATTGAACAGCCATTGTGATTAGTTGCAAACAATTAGATTCACTTTTTCAAAATATAGAGCATGCAAAGACGTTGGGGTCCAGGGTTGTGTTGCTGGTGTCTTCCTGCAGTGGCGTGGAGGAGCCACTCATCAGCCACGGCTGGCGCCGCAGGCAGACGCACCTGCGGGCTCTCTTCAATCTACCGTGCCATTTAAGGACAGAACTCCCATGTGTTGTGGCTTTAATGCTTTGTTCTGCCTGTTTCCCTTGCGTCTTCCCTGCTTGTTCGAGGTCTCCATGTCGTCTGCTGGACCTGCGAACGTTCACCGGTCCTGCGGACAGCACGGGGACCTCAACCGTGCCGGGAAGACACCAAGGACACAAAGGCAGTCCTCCTGGACTGCAGGAATCTCAGGAGTCCGATTCTGCACGTTCGCAGGTCCAGCAGACGACATGGAGACCTCGAACAAGCAGGGAAGACGCAAGGGAAACAGGCAGAACAAAGCATTAAAGCCACAACACATGGGAGTTCTGTCCTTAAATGGCACGGTAGATTGAAGAGAGCCCGCAGGTGCGTCTGCCTGCGGCGCCAGCCGTGGCTGATGAGTGGCTCCTCCACGCCACTGCAGGAAGAAACCAGCAACCCAAACCCTGGACCCCAACACAAAGAACTTTCAAGCGTTGGCTCTTTTTAACTGCTGAACAGACAGTTACGGGTCATACTTTATCTGTGTTATTTTTTGCTAAAACATATTCTATTTGAGTAATTGAAGATAGACAAGATTTTTACAATACTGTGGAACATTGTTGGATAACAAGGACAACAAGCAGGTGGCAGAACCTCTTCATAGAAAGTTACAAAATGCACCTTTAAAACAAAACTTGCATGTTGTACATTTAACAAAGTGAAAATTAACAGCACCTCTTCTCTAGGAGTCAACACAGAGTCCTTGTTTAGCCTTCACGCCACTCATGATCAGCGAGATCCTGTATCAGGGTCAGAACTAGAGGGTTCACGTTGAGACGACGCTTTGAGTTTTTATTCTCTACTTTGGTTCCTTTTTCTGGGTTTATCAAGAAAAAACACCTGTAGAATAAAAGCATATAAAAACATATTAAGCATTTTAATGAGTTAGGGTTAGGGTTACCAAACCCAGGAAATGTTTACTCACCTTTGAAGAAACTCCAGTGTAGAAGCCAGCTCAGATGGATAATGGATGTTGAAACAGTAGTAGCTCCCAAACATTAGCCACAATGCAGAAATGAAGGAAGAGATGTTTGTGTTGACAAGGTTCCGATCCAGACTCAGCATGTACCTTGTTGAGGAATAGCAGGACTGGCCTAGAATTTAACAGGTTATATTAATAAGTGCATGGTGGTCATAACTCAGTCACTCACATAATAAATTCAGACACATATGCAAGAGACTTACCACAGACGATAATAGTGGGTGTCAGAGGCACCTGCCCTAGCTCAACCTCTTCTGCCAGACATGTATCGTCTACATGGAAGAACATGGACTCCTCCTTCTCGTCAAAGTAGCTGAGCAGAAGCAGCAGCATCTCCTTCACGTCTTCTGAGCAGCCACTCTGCTGTCCCCGCATCCTCTGAAGCCTTGCATAAGTTTGATGGAATCTCTTGCTCTTGTGGACACAAACTGTGGTCAAGTAGTTGAGAAGCCTTTTCCCCTTCAAATCCAAATTATGTGTCAATGTCTCTTTGATGTCAATATCAGTAAGTTCTTTGAAGTGGACTATCATGCCAAGTTCGTCAAACAAAAATGGCCACTCCTCTCTAAGGCAATTGATACTTTTTCCCTGGTTGACATGTTGACGCTGTGTGTAAAAAGTGGACTTCATCAGACATGTTACCTCCTTTGAATTGGCATCTGAGTGTTGGTACATATTCTGGAGTTTTTCCATCTTTTGCTGCTGGCCCACTTGAGTTTCTCCAATGGGGAGGAATTTTACATTCCAATTAATGCATCCATAAGTGTCCTGCATTGCTGCTCTTTCTTCTAATGGGACCACATCTGTGTCTGAGTCATCATCCCAATGCTTTCTTTTTCTTATCTTGGTTGTTGTTGTTGTGCGCTTCTCATTTTCAATCCTGTTTTGCAACTGCTTGACGATGGAATAGTAGCCAGTTCCAATAATATCACCCTCTATTATATCTTGAAGTGACTTGGGATATTTTGCCACCATTTTTTTTGCAACGTCAGTTGCATGCCTTTCACCCACATGACGGCATTTCCCCATCATCTCAGCCACGACAATCCGGACCATTTGCCTCCTCAGCCTCGGGCTTGGCCTTCTCCCCAACTCCAAAGAATGGATCAGTTCCTCAGGAAACTTACTCCATGGAATTTCAAAGTTGTCATCCCACTGTGTGTCAAGTCCTGGGCTACCGGAGGAGGTTGATGATGAACTTTGCGGTGAAACGGTGTGCAATGACAGCGAATGGGTAGACGAAGCTTCCACAGATGATGGTGAGCTTTTCTCAGGAGTTAGGTCTTTAAATGACAAAAATAAATAAGATTACGATTCACACTGTGCAATATTACCCAACATCCATATTTGCTTGTGAATTTGGATACTTGTGTGGTGTTTTACATACATTTCTGTTTCCAAACAGAAAGAACCTTTCTGGCTTGTACAGGTTTTAATGCTTTCATCAAATCAGCCTCCGTCACGAAGCGTAGATCATCATAGATCTCAACTCCAATAGACTCCAAGTGGTCTTTCAGGATGTTTCTGTCGACTGCTGGAAGTTCTGGTAAGACTTCCAGTATGGCATCATCTAGGAAGGATTGCTCCAAGTGACTCATATTTGTACTAAAGAAATGTAACCAACAGACCAGAAAAATATGCAGTGCATAAAGTTAACAGAGCAGAAAAAGGCATCAGGTTACACATAATGTCCAACTATTTATACTGAGAAGTGAACTTTAACTGAACTTTATTTTGCCACAATACTGTGTTTTAATGGAATGACCTGGTAGCCACCAAGGATCTACCAAAGGATCTACCAAGGATCCTTCTACCAAAGGATAGAAATCAGGCAGGTCATTAATGTTGATACAGTGTAGCCCAAGACTGTCCTTTGTCACAGAATACAGATGGTATTCTGAAAGGAAGATGCCTTTGTAGATATCCATCAAAACATACACAGATGTGTCATTTTGAATCAAGATGAGCAAAAGCTTGCCAAACTCCATACAATCATCATTTCTGTACACGAGAAACTGTCCTTTTTTATATGCAGTGCCTTTATACTCAATGTCTGTGGTAACTGTGGTTTTGATTCCTGAAAAGGTTAACACCTTGACTGCATGTTTAATAGTCTTACTGTATAGGTTTGGATAAAATGGACAGCTGTCCTTCACTTTCAGCAGTTTATTGCATTCTTGCCCAGCCAAAAGATAAGCCTGATACATCTGATGACGCTCTGACAATGTTTGACAAATGTTTCTGAAGTTTTTTAAGTGTCACATCTTTTAAAATAACTGTGTTTACTTTCAAACCTTAGCGTCCATAACCTAATTAATGGACCAAATTTCAACAACAGTGCTGAATAGTGGCGCAAATAGTGGTGCTTGGGTTTTAGTTGAATTTCAGGAAACAACATCTTTCTCATCTCCAAATATTCTTGGAGCAAAATGTCAAGATATGCTATCTGGGGCAAAGAAATATTCTGAGCACAAATAAGATCCACAATATCTTTTAGTTGGAGAGCCAACTGCCATACTTCATCCTCATGGTTTTGCACTTTGTCACCAATCAAAACTGGTAGTAACCTCAAAAAGTTCCAGTTTTGAATGGCTTGTCCTGATAACTTGTCCCCATCAGGTTTGACAGCACATGGCTTTGTGAGTGCTTCAGATCCTTTGTATTTAAACTGTTTGATTTGTCTGTTTAAGAGTGAGTATGTGAACCATTGTTTCTTTCTTTCCCTGGGCTGCCACCTTATCGTGGTGGAGGGGTTTGCGTGTCCCAATGATCCTAGGAGCTCCGTTGTCTGGGGCTATATGCCCCTGGTAGGGCCACCCATGGCAAACAGGTCCTAGGTGAGGGACCAGACAAAGCGTAGCCCAGGACCCCCTAATGATGCTGAACAACATTGGTGCCAAGTTTCCCTTGCCCGGATGCGGGTCACCGGGGCCCCCTCCTGGAGCCAGGCCTGGGGGTGGGGCACGTTGGCGAGCGCCTGGTGGCCGGACCTCTGCCCATGGAGTCCGGCCGGGCGCAGCCCGAAGAGGCAACATGGGACCCCCTTCCCGTGGGCTCACCACCTGCAGGAGGGGCCAAGGGGGTCGGGTGCATTGTGTTTTGGGTAGCAGCCGGAGGCAGGGACCTTGGCGGTCTGATTCCCGGCTGCACAAACTGGCTCTAGGGACATGGAATGTCACCTCTCTGGTGGGTTCCAAAAGAACACAGAAAGGTAGAGAGAGAACCCACAACTCTAAACTCAGTCTTAAGATTTAGTCACAAGGCATCTTTCTTCCTCCTCTTCCTCCTCTGTTTCTTCATCCCTCGTGCGAGAACGGAGGTGAGCAGCAGGGTGTCGGCGTGCACTTCTTCATCGTCCGACTGGATCACAGGCGTGTCAGCTCCGCCCACGCTGGTGTCACTTGAAGTGGAAGACGTGGAGGAGCTCCGTGACTTGGAGCCGCGGTGGACCTCGTTTTGCCGCCTCAGAGGGGCGCGCTCCCTGTAGAGCACCTCTGCATCTTCATACTCCTCCCCTTCGTCCTCTTCTTCATCCTCAAGCTCTGTGGGCAGAACGGTGTCATTTTTCAATCTTTCAATCAAACCGTGAATCAGTTCCCGTGAAAAATACCAGAAGCACGCTATTGCTCAAGGTACAAGATCAAAAACTGCACACAGCTGCAATCACATTCTACACGGACAGATTGCGCTACTTTGTTAGTCATGAGGTTAAACACACACCTGAGCCAACATTTTGTAATTATAAGTCGCTTCGATAGCTGAGGTGTGGTCAAACGCGTTTGGAATGAACCAGGCCGTTGGGGGGCACGATGAAAGATGGTTCCCATATGTGTGGAAACAGCCCGACGAACTCATAACAAAATCAAAATGCAGGGGTTACGTCCAACAGCGCTTCATCTCTATTTACTCTATTCTATTCACTAAAATGTCAAAGTAAATGCCAGGATTAAAAACCAGTCTCTGCGCAGTCTCACTGGTTAGTTGTTGATGGTTCAGGTGCCAAGTTTCGTTGTTTCATCTCAAGATGTTTTCATTTTTCCGAAGTCTATGACCACCCATTGTAGAAACTGCACAATCTGATTTGCCTGTATTGTCAGTCTTGGTATTTAATCTAAACATCAACCTAACATGCCTCATGATACCCTAAGCTCATTTGGAAAAAAAATGTTTTCTTCACAATATATGTACATATATAAATATATATATACAGTTAGAAAAAGACCGTCGTTTTTACAGGAAAACGCTGGCAGCTGGGGTTACCAGAGAATTCCTGTAAAAAAAACAACAACAGGACAGTAGATAAATTTACAAAGAAAATATGTAAATGGTTTTACAGTGAATGCCAAGGCTGAACTGTTAATTCTACAAAAAAAATCTATCAATTTCATGGATCATTGTTGTATATACAGTAAATAGATCATTTCCTGTACTTTTTACATGTAACTACTTATTATGCGTCAATAAATTGTAAAATTAACGTGGAACTATCAGGCAAAAAACTATTTAAACTGGTAGAACAGTAAAACTTTGCATGTTAAATGGAGCTGTTCTGTATATTATACATACAAGCTACTCATTATATGCAGTAGCTGTATGTTTTAATAATCAGTTTAAAATGATTAGAACTACAACACCAAAAAAATGCAAAAATACATCATGATAAAAGACAAGAGAATATCACTTTTAGGAAATTTATTGAACAGCCATTGTGATTAGTTGCAAACAATTAGATTCACTTTTTCAAAATATAGAGCATGCAAAGACGTTGGGGTCCAGGGTTGTGTTGCTGGTGTCTTCCTGCAGTGGCGTGGAGGAGCCACTCATCAGCCACGGCTGGCGCCGCAGGCAGACGCACCTGCGGGCTCTCTTCAATCTACCGTGCCATTTAAGGACAGAACTCCCATGTGTTGTGGCTTTAATGCTTTGTTCTGCCTGTTTCCCTTGCGTCTTCCCTGCTTGTTCGAGGTCTCCATGTCGTCTGCTGGACCTGCGAACGTTCACCGGTCCTGCGGACAGCACGGGGACCTCAACCGTGCCGGGAAGACACCAAGGACACAAAGGCAGTCCTCCTGGACTGCAGGAATCTCAGGAGTCCGATTCTGCACGTTCGCAGGTCCAGCAGACGACATGGAGACCTCGAACAAGCAGGGAAGACGCAAGGGAAACAGGCAGAACAAAGCATTAAAGCCACAACACATGGGAGTTCTGTCCTTAAATGGCACGGTAGATTGAAGAGAGCCCGCAGGTGCGTCTGCCTGCGGCGCCAGCCGTGGCTGATGAGTGGCTCCTCCACGCCACTGCAGGAAGAAACCAGCAACCCAAACCCTGGACCCCAACACAAAGAACTTCAAGCGTTGGCTCTTTTTAACTGCTGAACAGACAGTTACGGGTCATACTTTATCTGTGTTATTTTTTGCTAAAACATATTCTATTTGAGTAATTGAAGATAGACAAGATTTTTACAATACTGTGGACATTGTTGGATAACAAGGACAACAAGCAGGTGGCAGAACCTCTTCATAGAAAGTTACAAAATGCACCTTTAAAACAAAACTTGCATGTTGTACATTTAACAAAGTGAAAATTAACAGCACCTCTTCTCTAGGAGTCAACACAGAGTCCTTGTTTAGCCTTCACGCCACTCATGATCAGCGAGATCCTGTATCAGGGTCAGAACTAGAGGGTTCACGTTGAGACGACGCTTTGAGTTTTTATTCTCTACTTTGGTTCCTTTTTCTGGGTTTATCAAGAAAAAACACCTGTAGAATAAAAGCATATAAAAACATATTAAGCATTTTAATGAGTTAGGGTTAGGGTTACCAAACCCAGGAAATGTTTACTCACCTTTGAAGAAACTCCAGTGTAGAAGCCAGCTCAGATGGATAATGGATGTTGAAACAGTAGTAGCTCCCAAACATTAGCCACAATGCAGAAATGAAGGAAGAGATGTTTGTGTTGACAAGGTTCCGATCCAGACTCAGCATGTACCTTGTTGAGGAATAGCAGGACTGGCCTAGAATTTAACAGGTTATATTAATAAGTGCATGGTGGTCATAACTCAGTCACTCACATAATAAATTCAGACACATATGCAAGAGACTTACCACAGACGATAATAGTGGGTGTCAGAGGCACCTGCCCTAGCTCAACCTCTTCTGCCAGACATGTATCGTCTACATGGAAGAACATGGACTCCTCCTTCTCGTCAAAGTAGCTGAGCAGAAGCAGCAGCATCTCCTTCACGTCTTCTGAGCAGCCACTCTGCTGTCCCCGCATCCTCTGAAGCCTTGCATAAGTTTGATGGAATCTCTTGCTCTTGTGGACACAACTGTGGTCAAGTAGTTGAGAAGCCTTTTCCCCTTCAAATCCAAATTATGTGTCAATGTCTCTTTGATGTCAATATCAGTAAGTTCTTTGAAGTGGACTATCATGCCAAGTTCGTCAAACAAAAATGGCCACTCCTCTCTAAGGCAATTGATACTTTTTCCCTGGTTGACATGTTGACGCTGTGTGTAAAAAGTGGACTTCATCAGACTGTTACCTCCCTCCTTTGAATTGGCATCTGAGTGTTGGTACATATTCTGGAGTTTTTCCATCTTTTGCTGCTGGCCCACTTGAGTTTCTCCAATGGGGAGGAATTTTACATTCCAATTAATGCATCCATAAGTGTCCTGCATTGCTGCTCTTTCTTCTAATGGGACCACATCTGTGTCTGAGTCATCATCCCAATGCTTTCTTTTTCTTATCTTGGTTGTTGTTGTTGTGCGCTTCTCATTTTCAATCCTGTTTTGCAACTGCTTGACGATGGAATAGTAGCCAGTTCCAATAATATCACCCTCTATTATATCTTGAAGTGACTTGGGATATTTTGCCACCATTTTTTTTGCAACGTCAGTTGCATGCCTTTCACCCACATGACGGCATTTCCCCATCATCTCAGCCACGACAATCCGGACCATTTGCCTCCTCAGCCTCGGGCTTGGCCTTCTCCCCAACTCCAAAGAATGGATCAGTTCCTCAGGAAACTTACTCCATGGAATTTCAAAGTTGTCATCCCACTGTGTGTCAAGTCCTGGGCTACCGGAGGAGGTTGATGATGAACTTTGCGGTGAAACGGTGTGCAATGACAGCGAATGGGTAGACGAAGCTTCCACAGATGATGGTGAGCTTTTCTCAGGAGTTAGGTCTTTAAATGACAAAAATAAATAAGATTACGATTCACACTGTGCAATATTACCCAACATCCATATTTGCTTGTGAATTTGGATACTTGTGTGGTGTTTTACATACATTTCTGTTTCCAAACAGAAAGAACCTTTCTGGCTTGTACAGGTTTTAATGCTTTCATCAAATCAGCCTCCGTCACGAAGCGTAGATCATCATAGATCTCAACTCCAATAGACTCCAAGTGGTCTTTCAGGATGTTTCTGTCGACTGCTGGAAGTTCTGGTAAGACTTCCAGTATGGCATCATCTAGGAAGGATTGCTCCAAGTGACTCATATTTGTACTAAAGAATGTAACCAACAGACCAGAAAAATATGCAGTGCATAAAGTTAACAGAGCAGAAAAAGGCATCAGGTTACACATAATGTCTAACTATTTATACTGAGAAGTGAACTTTAACTGAACTTTATTTTGCCACAATACTGTGTTTTAATGGAATGACCTGGTAGCCACCAAGGATCTACCAAAGGATCTACCAAGGATCCTTCTACCAAAGGATAGAAATCAGGCAGGTCATTAATGTTGATACAGTGTAACCCAAGACTGTCCTTTGTCACAGAATACAGATGGTATTCTGAAGGAAGATGCCTTTGTAGATATCCATCAAAACATACACAGATGTGTCATTTTGAATCAAGATGAGCAAAAGCTTGCCAAACTCCATACAATCATCATTTCTGTACACGAGAAACTGTCCTTTTTTATATGCAGTGCCTTTATACTCAATGTCTGTGGTAACTGTGGTTTTGATTCCTGAAAAGGTTAACACCTTGACTGCATGTTTAATAGTCTTACTGTATAGGTTTGGATAAAATGGACAGCTGTCCTTCACTTTCAGCAGTTTATTGCATTCTTGCCCAGCCAAAAGATAAGCCTGATACATCTGATGACGCTCTGACAATGTTTGACAAATGTTTCTGAAGTTTTTTAAGTGTCACATCTTTTAAAATAACTGTGTTTACTTTCAAACCTTAGCGTCCATAACCTAATTAATGGACCAAATTTCAACAACAGTGCTGAATAGTGGCGCAAATAGTGGTGCTTGGGTTTTAGTTGAATTTCAGGAAACAACATCTTTCTCATCTCCAAATATTCTTGGAGCAAAATGTCAAGATATGCTATCTGGGGCAAAGAAATATTCTGAGCACAAATAAGATCCACAATATCTTTTAGTTGGAGAGCCAACTGCCATACTTCATCCTCATGGTTTTGCACTTTGTCACCAATCAAAACTGGTAGTAACCTCAAAAAGTTCCAGTTTTGAATGGCTTGTCCTGATAACTTGTCCCCATCAGGTTTGACAGCACATGGCTTTGTGAGTGCTTCAGATCCTTTGTATTTAAACTGTTTGATTCGTCTGTTTAAGAGTGAGTATGTGAACCATTGTTTCTTTCTTTCCCTGGGCTGCCACCTTATCGTGGTGGAGGGGTTTGCGTGTCCCAATGATCCTAGGAGCTCCGTTGTCTGGGGCTATATGCCCCTGGTAGGGCCACCCATGGCAAACAGGTCCTAGGTGAGGGACCAGACAAAGCGTAGCCCAGGACCCCCTAATGATGCTGAACAACATTGGTGCCAAGTTTCCCTTGCCCGGATGCGGGTCACCGGGGCCCCCTCCTGGAGCCAGGCCTGGGGGTGGGGCACGTTGGCGAGCGCCTGGTGGCCGGACCTCTGCCCATGGAGTCCGGCCGGGCACAGCCCGAAGAGGCAACATGGGACCCCCTTCCCGTGGGCTCACCACCTGCAGGAGGGGCCAAGGGGGTCGGGTGCATTGTGTTTTGGGTAGCAGCCGGAGGCAGGGACCTTGGCGGTCTGATTCCCGGCTGCACAAACTGGCTCTAGGGACATGGAATGTCACCTCTCTGGTGGGAAAGGAGCCTGAGTTGGTGCGCGAGGTTGAGAAGTTCCGACTAGATATAGTTGGCCTCACCTCGACGCACGGCAAGGGCTCTGGAACCAGTCTTCTTGAGAGGGGTTGGACTCTCTACCACTCTGGAGTTGCCGATGGTGAGAGGCGACGAGCAGGGGTGGCAATTCTGGTTGCTCCCCAGCTCAGTGCCTGTGTATTGGAGTTTACCCCGGTGGATGAGAGGGTAGCCTCCCTTCGCCTTCGGGTGGGGGGACGGATCCTGACTGTTGTTTGTGCCTATGGTCCAAACAGCAGTTCAGCGTATCCACCCTTTTTGGAGTCCTTAGAGGGAGTGCTGGAGAGTGCCCCTTCTGGGGGCTCCCTCGTCCTCCTGGGTGACTTCAATGCTCACGTTGGCAATGACAGTGTGACCTGGAGAGGTGTGATTGGGAAGAACGGCCCCCCTGATCTGAACCCGAGTGGTGTTTTGTTATTGGACTTCTGTGCTCGTCTCAGATTGTCCATAACAAACACCTTGTTCAGACATAAAGGCGTCCACATGTGCACTTGGCACCAGGACGCCTTAGGCCGCAGATCGATGATCGACTTTGTGGTTGTGTCATCGGATTTGCAGCCACATGTTCTGGACACTCGGGTGAAGAGAGGGGCGGAGCTGTCAACTGATCACCACCTGGTGGTGAGTTGGCTCCGATGGTGGGGAAGGATGCCGGACAGACCTGGCAGGCCCAAACGTGTTGTGAGGGTCTGCTGGGAACGCCTGGCAGAGTCCCCTGTCAGAAGGAGCTTCAACTCACGCCTCTGGGAGAGCTTTGACCATGTCCCGGGGGAGGCGGGGGACATTGAGTCCGAGTGGACCGTGTTCCGTGCCTCCATTGTTGAGGCAGCTGACCGGTGCTGTGGCCGCAAGGTGGTTGGTGCCTGTCATGGCGGCAATGCCCGAACCCGCTGGTGGACACCAGCGGTGAGGGATGCCATCAAGCTGAAGAAGGAGTCGTATCGGGCCTTACTGGCCTGTGGGACTCCTGAGGCAGCAGATGGGTACCGGCGTGCCAAGCGGAGTGCAGCTACGGCGGTTGCCGAGGCAAAGACTCGGGCATGGGAAGAGTTCGGTGAGGCCATGGAGAACGACTTTCGGACGGCCTCGAAAAGGTTCTGGACCACCATCCGGCGTCTGAGGAGGGGGAAGTCTGGGCTTCTCTCCTTAGGCTGCTGCCCCCGCGACCCGACCCCGGATAAGCGGTAGAGAATGGATGGATGGATGGATGGATGTTTCTTTTTTATAATGTGCTTCAAGTACAGTGCTAGATCATATGACAACACTCCTTCAAAAAGGTCATGACCTAAACATGGTGGGAGACCAGGCTGGGATACGTGAAAAGACTCAAGGGAATTAAAGATAGAGTTTACCTTTATTCCTCTGACGTCTTGGATGTTTTCAGCCTGGAGATCAGCAATAGCTGTGTCATACGTCTCTCGGGTGCATGGAGGACCACAGGTATTCGGCTCAGCCTCAAACTCACTTCTTGTGATCTCACAGTACCTACAGAAATATCGAGAGCGATTGAAGTTCTCTGTAAACCCACCTATGCAATGAGAACCCAAGTTATCCCCAGCAATGCAGTAAAGACCTGCTTTTACAGTTTCTCCATCGACATTTATTCCATTTGTCTCCAATGATTTCAGGTCTGCTAACAACTCAGAGAAAACACTGGCTATTCCAAAATGCTTAAAGTCATTCTCAACACACAATACTAAAAACATATAATCAGTATTTGAGCGCAAATGAATGGGTAAACTTGCTAATGAAAGATAGACTGCAAGGACTTTGTGTGTCTTTTTAGCAGAGCCTAGCGGATTTACAACTTCAAATGAATCTTGGTATAAAATGAGTTTTAAGCTTTTAGGGTTTTCATTAAAGAACTGGTTACATTTGAAATTTTGACCATCATATAAATCTGTAAAAACCTCTGCATCGGGATCTCCAAACTGTTGCGACTGTACATTCCTCCATAAATTTGACTGTAAAAAGTTCTTCAGAGTTTCTGCCACTGGTATGTAGTAAGCAAATTTTGGTTTCATGTTTTCATCTATTCCCAATGCCACTTCTTGGGGCTCTGTGTATTTAAAAAGTTTTGTGAATGATTTTTTTTGTGGATGATTTCTGGTGTACACTGTTCTTAATTGTCCCTGATGACATGCAGAGAACAAATCTGACTCTTTAATGCAGTCACAGATTTTAGTGATTGCTTCATCTGATAGGCTCATATCATTTTTTAATACAGAACTTACTTTTGTAATTGTGTAGGCTTGACCTAACTCGTGCACATTTTGCATTTCCTCAACAATAGTCTGTATAGTAGAGGCAGGAATAAGCAGTTGTCCTTGTAGTTTAAGGTAAAAGAGACACATGTTTCTGAGAAAGGACTGAGAATCATTCTCTGGCGTGTCAATTGTTGCACTCACTGATGGCATGGCATCATGTGTGTGTTCTGAATCATCTGTAGTGGCAATGACATTTGGGGGCTGAGGGCAAGTTTCCCTGTACATGTCAGCAATGCCATCAGGGGAGCATTCTTTATGATTCCTACACATGTGAGAAGTAAATGTGGAATTTTTTGTAAAAACATGCTTACAACCACTTACTGGACATGACACAGACCTGCCTTCGCCAATGTGATCCTTTAAGTGTGACACTAGCTCTTTCACTGTTTGAAAATGGCGGACACACAATGAAACCGCACATTTTAAATCCGCAACAACAGAAACAGCTTGTGGCTCAAGTATATTGTGCGCACGGTAAAAATGGCCCTTGAAAGCCGAGTAAGTAGTAAAGGTTTTATTACAGTTGGCGCCAACACATTTGAAAAGACAGCGTGGCTCATTCCTATGCACTCTGCAATGTTGCACATAGCATCTTAATGTAACCAATTTCTTTTTACAAAAGACACAGGTGATCATTTTTAAAATTTCAAGTGTTTGTCTGTCTCTTTCTGCTTAATAATTACGAACTGACGTACTTTTTGCAATATGGAGAATTGCTAACTTACGCCATTTGCTATTAGCACACATTTTTGCTAGGTCTCCCAAAGAAAGTAAGAAAACTTACCGTGCAAACTTTAGACTTTCCAATTGCGCAGTCACTCCAGACCCTGCAAAATCTCGTATGTAGTGTGTCGATTTTTTGTAAAATCTTTTGAAATGAAAAATTTCTGCGATTTCTGCTCTGTTCCGACCCGTTCGCGAGTGGTGTCAGTTGTGTCCGTCAACGTGGAGTTCGCGCCTTTCACGTCTTTCCATCATTATCCAATCAGAGACGAGCTTAACCCGCGCAATTTTAAACTCAAAAAAATAAGTATCGGAAGGAGGCGGCTTTATTGCTCAGGTATCAGCCTCTGGAGAGAGGCGCTGTTAGGTTGAGCCAGTGATGACGATGCACTGCCCATTATGAGTATTATGAATATTGTGGCTTTCTATTTGAATTATTATATAAATAAATATTATTATATAAATAATAATAATTATTGTTGTTATTGTTGCTATTATTATTATTATTAACATCAATAATAATAATGGGCTGTAATGCATTAAAATTTAAAGACAAAAAATATATAAAGCAAGGGTTAAGATTGAACAGTACAATAGGCTATACTAAAAACAATGTCATTATAAGTTTATAATTTTAAAAAATATAAATAGATTGGCAGTAAACGGTTTCACGTTACAATGAAATTTTGTGTGAAATCACATTTGGTTGACCTCAATTAACATAACTTCATCAATGTTAAAAGGAATAATTTTGCTAAAAGGACAAACTTGTGAAGGGAATAACATATAGTTTTTGTATTTAAAAAAAAAGAAGACTAAAACAATAGTTTTTGCAATATTTGCATGTCAATTTATCAAAGTTGCTTTGTTATGAGTATTGCAGTATTTCCCGGTTTCTTTTGCCAATATTTGTAATTTTAACAAATAAATTCCATTTAAATCACATATTGTTGTAGTAAATCTAACAAAAAGTTCTGTTTCATAGTTTACAAAATTTCACAGTGAAAAATATATGTATTTGGGGTTACAAGATTTTTTTGTAGGGATTTTACAATGTTTTTATGTACATTGACAAAATCTGTAGCGTGGTGACCTGAAAACACTAACCCTATGTATTCCTACATTTTTTCAGACTCACCTGGTATTGGAGAGGTCAGGGCCCCATCATCTGCCCCAGAGCCCGAGTTTAGGAAAACATCCAGGGCTTCCTGGTCGGAGATGTCCATTAGGTCCATTTGCTCCAGGACGTCCACGTTAACCTCCATCGAGGAGATGCTCCCCATCGGAGCTGCCGGTGACAAGTGAAGATGAAAGAAGGTCACTATTTCTGTTCACATTGGGTTCACATTTGGGAGAATTCGACGCCACTCACGTTTTTTGCAGTCAATTTGAAGGTGCGCAGAGGGCGGGTAGTTGTCCATGTCGTGCTGGTAGACCTCTTCGTGGAAGCGCTGTCTCTCCTTCAGCCTAAGGTGCTGTGCCGAATCATTGTCCAGTGCTGTCTCGGAGTTGTCCGCTTCCGCTGATCATCCAAATAGGACACATTTAGCTATAATATGTAAACTTGGACAGGTTCTAGTTATTGTTTTTCTGGAAGTGACCATTCTGCGTGACAATACAAAAGGGTGTTAACAAATATGAGAGCATGTGAGGCTGAATCTGACTGAGGCCTGTATGGCTGATCTGGTTGTGTAACTGTGCTGCGTCCCTCTCAGTACAAACTGCGCCTTCTCCCGCTGGGCTCCATGAACTGACACATTGACTCATGTCACAGCTCCCTCACCCTCTTCCTCTCTCTCCCTCTCTCATTCCCATCATTCTCTTGTGCCACTGGACAAGCCTGACCTGAAGCGCACACAGCTGCATCCACGTGTCTCCGTCTGTCTTCGTGAGAGAACGGCATATATGTAAATCAGTGAGTCGTCTGCATAACCTGTGAGTTGTCTAGATGTAGAGGGGGGTCTCCATAAAATAATACAGCACTTGTTGAGTTTAGTTCAGGCTATTTGAAACATGACCAATCCTCTTTCCCGGGTCAGCAGGAATCATCTGTTCTGCCCCTCTACCATCACCATCAATGCAAAGCACCTGTCCGGTGGCTCATTTACCGCATTCCGGGGACGTATTCATGCATGAAAGTCTGATTGAATTAACTCACCAACAGGTGTGAAAGGTCTGTACATGTAGGTGCAGCTGCCACAAACTGTGTTACGTTTCAGAAGACCAAACGAGCTGTTCTTTAGAATTCTGTGACATTTACGGTCTGTGACAGGACCTCTGCCCCCACCGAGTAATCCCTGCTCCATCTCAGCCCACGCTGGAATGTAATTACCTAGGGCTCACTGTTATATAAGAAGGGTCCAGTCCTTCATCTGCAGCCGCTCTGTAGCGCGTGTGGTTTACCCACATATGTGATAGGAGGTAAGAAAAAATACAGAAGGAAAAAGGTGACAGAAGGGTGAACCTTCTGTTTGTTGTTTTATGGGTAGTGGAGATGACGTAATCTGCTTTTGTGCATGTGCGTGTCTCAGCCAACTACAACAATCCGTTAATGACATGTTTGCTCAGGGTTTGCGGAGGTGTACAGGAATAACATTTCACTCAAATCGAACCTGAAGTCATTTGCTGGATGTTCCGCCGTCTTAGTTTGGGTGACAATCAGTCAGTTGACCTTTTGGATTTGGGCCACGGTTAAGGTTAGAGTCAGGATATGGTCAAACAATGCTCCAATCACCTCACACTCCATTTTGACTTCATCACTTCTGTGTCTCTGTCTTCCGTGTGAAAGCGCCTCATGACTGTGTGCGGTTCAGGGTTAAGAGGTACGACTCGAGCTCAAGCACATGATTTCTTCATCCTTCTGATCCTTTCTCCTCTGCTCCCGATAATCCACACAGCAATTCCACCTTCTTTCATCGTCCAATTTAAGACACCTCTCAGAGCGTTTGCCCCGGTTCACTAGCTAACATCAGCTTTGGGTTTCGATGTGATTTTGCATGATTTGGTAAGAAAACACTGCTCTTCTGCCTGAGGACGAAGTCGATCATCAGTCAGAAACTGTCCGATTTACAAAGAAAGAAAGGAAGAACTGTTGTTGTTGACCCAAGCGGTCACATGGCTGAGCACCCCGTGCCCTTGCGGCAACAGTGGAGACATCCCATGATCACCTCTGGGTGTTTTTCTGCAGAAACAGAGGCTGCATGTTTTCATGTGAATGAAAGCGGCAGTAAATTAGTCGTGCTGCACGGCCACTCACCCTCGACAGGCCATCTATTGTAAACCCCACCCCCTTCTTGCCTGCAGCCCCCAACTCCCAGTGATGGTGTCAACGAGCTTTTAGCAGAGCGCTCCCACATCGTTTTCCCGCAGAAGCCTTCATTATTTACAGAACCAATCACTCACCTCCCCCCCGACCCATGGTGGTCCATCAAGAGGGAGTCATTTATGAGTGACATCACTGCACCGCAACAGGAACCCCCCCCCCACCACCACCACCTGCCGTGCTTTCCCCTCTCCCACCACACACAGCCATGTAAAGGGAGGTAAATCCAGAATCTAAAGCAAGAGGATTAGCCCCATGCTTAGAGTAGGTTTAGTCACTCCGCTCTCACTTTTTGGTTTCTTGGCAACCCATTCTGAGCAGAGCATTTCCTGGACAGTCCCACTGCTGGTGCCATTAGAGACATCACTCAGGGTTAAATACAGAGATGACCCCCAGGCGTGTCCATTACTCCTTGTTTAGATCAATCAAAACAGAGCTTTCAGTAGCTTCCACTCACAGACTTCCTCTCCCCTCTCCGTGCAACATACCATAACCCAAACAGTGAAACGGCCTGAAGGGTCAGAAATACTTAATTTGTTCAATTACGAAGACATGCAATGTTCCTCTGGCTAGCAGGTAGCACTTAACATGTCTCCTCCTGTTCTATGTAAAGGCTGCAGTCAGAGTTGTCTCATCACTGTGATTAAAGATCAACATTGTGGCTCCTGTCACGGCTGTTGGAGGTTAAAGAAAAAGAAAGGATGGACTCTGTGTCAGGCTGCAATTTGCACGCAAGGACATGTCGATGGTTACACAGTTCTTTTATAAAAGTTGCATTAGGATGAATCTACTGTATCCCAACAAAGTTTCCCACGGGGTATTTTTCCCTGAGCGGCTGCAGCCTGGACATGAATGAAATAAACACACGAGCAGAATTCAGATGGAGGTCAAAGCCATCTGAATCGGGTTCAGACCCTCCGGAACCGTCCGCCTCTGTGCAGTCATGCAGCGGTTACTTACACGCCAGACGCCTGCTGTGGTTGGCCGACCCAGAGGAAGACATGATCCAAGGGAGGAGGATCTGTTTTTAGGTTCTTTATTTTCCTGCCTTATGAGTGTGTGCTGGAGCGTCTCCCCCCTTCAGGGCTCCGGGGCAGGAAGCTGGTGTGTGTGCCGGCTGGTCATCTGGTCATGGCATCCACCGACTTTGGCACCACGACTGCCACAGACGCCACACTCACATCACACTTCGCCCAGCGTTTCTCTCTCTCTCTCTCTCTCTTTCGCTCTCCCTCTCTCTTCTTTCTTGCTCTGGTCTGCTCTGCCTTTTCGCTGCGTTCAACGACCACCCCCCGCACCCCCCCCCCCCCCCCCGCCACACACACACACACACACACACACACACACACACACACACACACACACACCACCACCACCACCCCCCACTTTCAGCTAGCCTTGGCTATTCTTTCAAGGTTTCCTTTCACACTCTCCTCTCGGCTGCCTCACACACACACACACACACACACACACATGTGCTGGGTTCCTTCAGACAGGCTCAGCAGGGTTGTAAGGGCTTAGTGATGGGGGAGGGATGGGGGCTACGGCAGTGTGGCCTGTACCAACTGATGACACTGAAGGGGTCTGCAGAAATGTTCAAGGAAGGAGGCTGATTAAATGAAATGTTTTGCTTGGATTCCTAAAGGATACGAACAAAAAAAAGTCCTAAATGTGTTTTCTCACCCTTGAAATGTGAGGGAAATGATGCAGCTCGGGAGGTCACATGGTGCAAATTAAAGATAGAAGCAAGTTTTCACCAATAAAGGAAGATGTTGGGAGAGCGACTGTTACGCAACTGGAACTGACTCACATGTTTATTTTTTAGACAGTGTGTGTGTTGACTGCATAGATTTGAAGGAATAAGTGAGGATCGCACACGATAAAAACTGGCTTCATTTCAGGTTTTAGCGACTATCCCGTCCTTCAACTGTTAGAAGGGTTGTGTTTCCCGTGCAGGTGCCGAGACGCTGCTTGGTGGATTAGGAATTCCCGAGCGCTCGTTCCTCTGATGAAACACTGTTGCTGTTTTGTATTGTACATATTGTTTTCCCAAGCAGGCCTTGTTTCCAACCCGTGTCACAGCCGTGCAAAATTAATTACAGCAAATTATTTCAGCGACACACTTGCTATCAAAACATTGGACTTTGCTGGGATTTAATCCGTGTGGTTTTGGATACATTTTATTGGATATTTAATTATTATTATTAGTGTGCAATATATCATTAATGCCTTTAAATTAAATGGAAAAAAAAACTATTGATATTGCTTTAGGTAACGCAGCTTACCTGAACACACAGCAGCAAAACAAAAGGTCAGAAACACTTTTCACAAACTAATTGGGATTGATGGAAGAGAGTAAGGTATTAAAATAAATAAATATTGATGTTGAAACCAAGCAACAATCTTAAGTGGAAGCCTACAGATATACACATTACTGCACCTGACCAGCATGGGGGTTAACAAGCACTTAGACCTCACTCCCCCTTCCCTAATAAAAGGCTTCTAACGGCCAATTACATAACACTTGCCAGAGCCTGCTCTATTTTAACCTCTAATGTCACGGAGGAGAGCGATGCAGACTTAAAAGAATTAGGTGTGATGTGGTTCTCGGCTGGCCCTGGTCTCTAGTCACCTCCGAGGCAATTAGTGATGCTTTCACAGGCAATCGGACAACGCAGCACTCACGCATCTCCGCAGAAGCGCCTCTGCTCGTCCTCATAAGTGTGTTAACGTCGGCCCCTGCTGGTCAAACATGGGCATTACACCTGTCCCTCTTCCAGTGACTTCCTTTACCATTATAATGCTGTTTTGCCCATTAAACCCTTCCCCGTGCTCATTATGGGGTGCAACAACTCAAACCATCATCATTTGAAGGTTTTTCTTGTCTTATTTCAACACCGGATCTGGTTGTTCCACGTGTTGTCAGCCATCAGACCGGTTGTAGCTCCGAGCTGCGCAGCAGGTTCCAAACACAGACTGGTTTCATTCAAATAGATATACAGCAGGGAAATTCCAATGACTGTTACACCCTGTTATTGTGTGTGAGCATTATTGTGTGTGCACGCATGTGTGTGTGCGTGTGTGTGTTGGGGTGGGTTGTTGCTCTGTCAGCTCTGTCAGCGTTGGCTTCCTCTTTGAAACAGTGTTGTCTCATTTTTTTTAGCATCATCTCTGATGTGGCTTGTGAGTCAGGCTGTGGTAAACTGGTACAAACTCAAACACACACACACTCACTCACCCGCGTGCGCGGTGACACGTGTTAACATCCACACACTGCGCTCATGACCATAATTCATTCTGCTGTCCCACCAGCTTTGAGGAAGCAACAAACACTCATGCAGCACTCAGCCTCAGCAACATGGCGAATACATGTTGTTTTAAAAAAAAAAAAAAGAATGAATGAAAACTTCCACTTCCTCACAGCCGCACCAGACGGTAAATTTATAACTTTATTAGAAAATATCACATTGTGCTGTGTGGGGATATTCTGGAGGGGGGAGGTCACCATGGCAACAGACATCTGAGCGCTAAAAGCACAGACTTGCACAGCTGCCTGCTGATGCTGGAGCTCCTGCTTCTGGAGCCCAGCCGGTCTCCTGTCGACTGAAGGTGGCAGGACGGAGCAGCAGCAGCAGAGCAGCAGCAGCAGAGCAGCAGAGCAGCAGCAACAGAGCAGCAGCAGAGCAGCAGCAGCAGAGCAGCAACATAGCAGCAGCAGCAGCAACATAGCAGCAGCAGCAGAGCAGCAGCAACAGAGCAGCAACAGAGCAGCAGCAACAGAGCAGCAGCAGAGCAGCTGCAACAGAGCAGCAGCAGAGCAGCAGCAGCAGAGCAGCAACATAGCAGCAGCAGCAGCAGCACAGAGCAGCAGCAGCAGAGCAGCAGCAGAGCAGCTGCAACAGAGCAGCAGCAGAGCAGCAGCAGCAGAGCAGCAGCAGAGCAGCTGCAACAGAGCAGCAGAGCAGCAGCAGCAGCAGAGAGCAGCAGCAACAGAGCAGCAGCACAGAGCAGCAACAGAGCAGCAAGCAACAGAGCAGCAACAACAGAGCAGCAGCAGAGCAGCAGCAGAGCAGCAGAGCAGCAGAGCAGCAGCAGCAACAGAGCAGCAACAACAGAGCAGCAGCAGAAGCAGCAGCAACAGAGCAGCAGCAACAGAGCAGCAACAGAGCAGCAGCAACAGAGAGCAGCAGCAGCAGAGCAGCAGCAGCAACAGAGCAGCAGCAGAGCAGCAGCAGAGCAGCAGCAACAGAGCAGCAGCAACAGAGCAGCAACAGAGCAGCAGCAACAGAGCAGCAGCAACAGAGCAGCAGCAGAGCAGCAGCAGCAACAGAGCAGCAGCAGAGCAGAGCAGCAGCAGCAGAGCAACAGCAGCAGCAGCAACAGAGCAGCAACACAGAGCAGCAGCAACAGAGCAGCAGCAGAGCAGCAGCAGCAGAGCAGCAGCAGCAGAGCAGCAGCAGCAGAGCAGCATCTGTGCTGTGTACACCCATCAGAGGTGTTAATCAGGCTTTGTGAGACCAGAAAGTTGCCAGTATCCCACTTTTCCCTGGGCTGTTGGAGCTTTTGTGTAAAGCTGAGCTTTGTCTCGCCAGAGCTGATGAGGAACTCTGTGCTGACTGACAGCCTCTTTCAAACAAGCGATGAATGCAGCCACCGACGTGGAATATTGAAATATGACATTCTGCCTTCCTGTTGCGCTCTCTCTCTCTTTCTCCCTCTCTCTCTCTCTCTCTTTCTCCCTCTCTCTCTCTCTCTCTCTCTCTCTCTCTCTCTCTCTCTTTCTCTCCATGTTGCAATCTGTTGTTTACTCCTCAAGGTCTCAAATTTAAAGGTTCTCTGGTTCTTAGCCCGTGCCGGTCGCCCAGGCTCTGGCCGACCACTCCTGGGGTTACCGTGGCGGCCTGTGATGTCGAGCGAGTGTTTTTCTAAATGAGATCCAGTGAGTCATGAGGAGAAAACAGCCTGCCTGCTCCGGGTGACTGACAGTATCGCTTTGACTCGCCGAGCCTGGAGATGCTGCAGACGTGAAGCAGCCACTGGGCTTCTTCTTCGAAGATGATTTCCTTAGTGGGGCGAAACAGCCCACAACAGGGGCATAAAGGGCATAATAAAGGGCATAATAAAGGGCAGCTGCAATAAGGTGCGTCCTGCCCATAATAGGAAGACAAACAAGGAAGCCGCTATAAGAAGCCATTTGTTTCTACTTTATGTCTCCTTGACGGTGGAATGTATAATGTTTCATGCCTGGCAGTGAGCTCAGATTTGAATATCCGCGTACGTGCGTGCACGTATGTGCTGCATGTGGGAATATATGCATGAGTATGTGAGTCACGCACCGCTATCCAGGCCCCTGGGAGTGGAGCTCTGATGCCCGTCTTTCAGCTCCTCTCCTGCACACTGAACCCAGTGAACCTTCTGCTGTTTACACTCGCCTGCTCCTCCTATTCACTCGTCTCTATTTATCTCTCTCTCTCACTCTCGTGCTCTACTCTTCTCTCTCTCCATCCCCCTGCAGTACATCTCCCCTTCTCACGCACTCGCCGAACTCCTGTGTTCTTCCACCATCCCTCTTTATGCGCATCCACCTCTGCAGAGCGACTCTGGCTCGACACAGACAGCGTCTCAGACGCTCGGCTCGCCACTGCGCGGCCATAGGTCTTGACAGAAAGGACGTGGACGCGCCGCAGCTCTAAATTCCACGTGGAGCTAAGGGCTGACGCGATCAGAAGTCGCCTTTGTTCCGCCACGCTGCTGTCGGCCTCCGCCATCGCGTCCGTTCACCCCCCCTCTGGTGACGCAGCTCCGTCAGGTTGCACAAAGTTGAATCACAGCAGCAACTTTGTCTCTGCTCTGTTTGGGCTTCACAGCTCCTGGATGGGAGCCTGTGCTCCAGCCTTTAGGGATGGAACACCTCTGAGAACACCATCCGCGGCTCCTCACGTCCGAGTTCGTTTGGAAGTGGAGCGCGCTGTTAATATTTGTTGGCGGACTCCGGCGGAGCGGGCAGCCAGTGTGTGAGGTGCGGTGTGTAGCATGTGAAACCATGCGTGCGCGTGTGAAGATGCCTAAGGAGTGCGAGCTGCTATAATGGGCATTATAAGTCACAGGGTTCGTTTCCACGCCACTCGACCCTCTTAGGCCGGAATCATGCGGTGAAACGAGGCGCTTTCCCGCTCCGGCGCACACGAGTCAAGGAGGGGATTTCAATTTCCCTTCCTGTTGTTCCTGCGGGAGCAGCGACTTCTCTCCAACTGGTACGTGCTGCGAACGCCTGTCCTGGTCACAGATGGCTCGGGCAGACTGTAAAAAAGAAAGAAAGAAAAGCTAATCGGGTATCAAACCAGCAGAAACGGAAAAAGCGCCTCCGCTCTGTGTCTCATTCATTATTCACTGCCAGCAAATGAAGTTGGTACAGTGGGAGCAATCAATTATAGATGAGAGAAGGTAGGTGGAGGAGAGCGGCTGAAGAGGATTCAGAAAAGGCCTACCTTGCATGCAGTAGCACTCTAGCATGTCCGAGAACCTGCATGCACACTCAGGCAATGGGCCAAGAAGGCCTCCCGGGATGTTGCGCAAGTGTGAACGTGCTTCCGCCATGCAATGCTAGCATTTGCTTGATAGCATTTCAGCGTTATATCTCTGCTGGCCCCTTGGTGGCTTGTGCGCGCCTTCGTGTTGCGGCTCGATGCACCGCCATAGTCAAAGCGAAACTGTTTTGGGTCTTTTTAGAAGAGTCGAGCAACAATCATCATGTCCCCGCAGAAGGTTACAGCTTGCACTGAAACCAGGATATACGATCGGTCCAGATGCAGAGTTGTAAACGCCGCGCGCTCACGGCGACACACTCATCGTTTTCACGCCGTAATTATTCCATAACGGTGGTTTTTTCAGCCTGCATCAGTACCGTCAGCTCGACTTATTTAATCAGTGATTTTAATCTATCGTCTTGTTTTCAAAGAGGCTCCAATCATCTCATTTCATTTCGGGGACTTTCCTGGGCAACCTTAGAGGCAAAAAAGATGGTATTCTTGTGTGCCATAGAGCTGGTTTCACAACTCCAACCTGATGCACACAGTGGGGCTGTCCCGTAACGCACACACCCACACACACTTTTCAGATAACACGCCACCACTACGATTGACATTTTTACCCATTTTCTCAGTTCTGTTTTCTCCAAATCCTCCAAAGTTGCGCACGGGGCCTCCGAAGAGGCCCGGGTGATTGTGACTGGGCAAAAAAAAAAAAATGAATTAGAGAAACTGTTGTTGAGTCTGCTAATATGTCAGTCAGCTTGTGTGTCGTTAAATGTCAGATATAAGCTTCTGCTCTAATCGTGCTATCTGCAATGTGTTTATGTCGCCGTGTATTTCTGCGTGTGTGTGAGTGTGTGTGTGTGGGTAGGGAGGCTGTTTGATGTGAGTCATATCAGAACCCAGGCCGGTTTCTCTCACATGTGTGTGGGACGCATCCAGATGGCTCCACAGGACGGCACAAATGTCACTCTGATAATGAGACAACAGGATCTGTTGAGATACAGGTAGCAGAGCTGTGATGGCAGCTCTCTCTCTCTCACACACACACACACACACACACACACACACACACACGCGCGCGCACTCACACACAGAGGGAAGAAAGAAGAAATAATGATAGTTGTGGCGTTCTAAGGCACACCAGAGAAGAAGAACCTCTACATTGTTAGCTTCCGCTAGCCTGCTCTAAACAACAACTTCCCCTCCCCCCGGGCCCTGGTCCTGCAGCTGGGCCGGACACGTGGAGGGAGAGTCTCCCGAGCGACGGCGTCTCACCGACAGTTACACATGCAAGTGTGAAATCAGCAGTGTTGCTTATTCATTTCCCCCCCCCCCCGGGAGCCTCCGACTGCCCCGTCGAGCCCGCTTGGTTCGCACTTCTTCTACCTCCTGCATTTAAAAAAGAAGAACCCATTTTCGCGTGCACACCCTGCGGACTCTTGCTCACACGTATCGACTTTGTCTCTGTCCTCGTCCGACCTCTCCAGGGCATTTGGTCGCCGCTGTCAGAACCTCCAGCGGCTCGGTCGCTGCGCCCGCTCACACCGACCCACAGATCCTCGTCGCGTCCGTCCGCCGTGTTTGTTGCTACCAAACACTCCGCTGCTGGCAGCAGATCGCCTCTGCGGCGATTTGTTATAGTGACAGGAGGTATTTTTAGCCCGAGAGGAGAGACTAATAATGAGGCAGGAAAGACAGAGGGAGATAAAAAGGAGACGAGTACTGAGGAGGGAGGAAATCGGAGGAGTGAAATCCGACGGTAAACCAAAACCCAACTGGATGTTGCTGACTTGCAACTCCCGTTTAGAAGTCAGGCGATATGCGCGGCGTTACGCGCTCGCACACCCAGTCAGGCCACCTCGGGTCAGGCAGACGCCCGTAGAAACGGGGGCCGGGCGGTCGCTACGCTCGCGGTATCTCCAAAAGAGAGGAGGAATTTCAATCGATATTTGAAAAGCAAGGCAGAGGTCAGAGTTGCCTCGGAAAGTTTTTGCTGTAAACAGCACGTAGGAGTCCGACACTTTAGAACAAACCTATGTCCTGATTTTCTTTGTTCCATTCATTCTGAAGGCCAGACTAATTGTCTTTCTTTGGCGTTGACGAGCCTTAATCTCTGAAGCAGTTCTAGTAATTTCCTATGTAAATATAGAGGCGGAGGCCCCTCCCCCACCTCCAGATAAGAGTCTGACAGCTTCACTCAGTAAAAAGTTCACCCTAAAGCTCGCTGGCTTCTCACACAAGGCTCCCCGATAAGGCCACAGATGGAGAACAGGCTGGGTTCTGCCAACTCTGACAGTTTTTGGACCTTTCGAAGTTCTAAACAGTCAACTGGGAGGACGGCCGGAGGAAAGGATTCGGACATAAGGTGGAGCGAGTGAAGCGCTGAGAGTTGTAGACAATCTGCTTTGGCAAATGAAAGTGACGGGACCTCTGTGTAGCACGATTGCCCCCCCCCCCCACCCCTCTGCCTCTTTTCTCTGGTTTGCTCCCTGAGTCAGCACTCTGCCTCGGCTCCAGTTTCCCCACCCCGGCCTGCCTTCGGGACACCGTTAGGACATCACCGCCTGTGTGTGTGTGTGCATGCGTGCGCGCGCACGTGACCCATTCGTGAGTGGCTCCGTGCGTGCCTCTGTCGGCGAGAGCGACTGACGCGTTTTACGCACGTGGTCCGATGCAATAGGATATTTTTCACTTTGCGATTAACCCCGGGTATTTTGGTCTGCCCCGGCGTATCGCCCATCGTGCCGGCGCATCATAAAAGATGCACGTTTCCTCTGGCTCTTTCAGAACGGCCGCGATGGCGTTTGCGTGTTGTAGCGTGCGCGCTTGTGTGCGAGGGAGCCGCGGTTCTACTAACATGGCCCCCGAAATAGCAAAGTGGAGAGGTGTGAGGTAAAAAAAGGAAAGGACACTTTAGCAGAGGAGTAACTGACACGGGGTGACTCACACTCCTCTCTCTCGCTCTGACACACGCACACACACACACACTCACATACTGTATAAAGTGTACACAAATACACAACACACAGAATTTTCTTTTACACGTTATCACTTCGGCTCGCTTCCACATCGCAACAATGCCAGCAAATTCTGTCAGATGTGATCAGCGTCAGGTTTAATTGGCCCTCGCCGCACTTTTATAGCGGTTTTAGCGACCTTTGACTCAGTATAATGGCGACCTTTGAGCACGTGTATTCCTCTTCCTCACGACGGAGGCCTGCTGTTATACTTCCAGCTGGAACTAGTGTTCAAACAGCCATGTGAAACACGCGGTGGACCGTTTTTGTTCAATCAGACCTGTCACGGTTGATGACAGCCTGAATTTGTAGCTCTGTTCCTGTTATTGCTATAAGGAGGAAGAGCAGGTGACGTCTGTGTGTGTTGGGGGGGGGGGGGGATCACGAGGTTCTCCTATTCTCACTTTCATTCTGCATTCATCCATGGAACACGTTGTGATTTACTCTCTCCTGTCCATCGTTGGCCCCTCCAGAACCGTGAATTCCAGCCTTCTGTCCCACCAGTCTGAGATTGTGACGCTCCTGCTGCGTTTATGTGACTTTAAAAATGCCTGGTTTGCCCCAGCGCCGGTTCATTTCAACCCTTTCTGTTTCAGTCGCCCTCAGCCGGTGGCGTTTGGTGCAAAACCTCCCGCTCAGCAGAGAGCAGAGCGTCTCTGTCCCGGCTCCGTGTGACCTGATGTTTACAGGAGGCTGCCGCGCGAATGCAGAAGTGAGACCAGGAGAGAGAGAAGGAGAGAGGAATTGATACCGGGCCGTTCGCTCGCCCTGCCCGGCAGTCACATGCGTGCAGGAGCACGGCCGCACCGTGTGACCGGTGGATAAATGATCACAATCTCCACGTTTGCAACAGTCAAACCGCAACTCTGCGATGATAACGAGAGTTTGACCCGCGTTCAGGTTTCACAGCGGAGCTTTTCTCACAAAGTTTTTGCTGACACCAGTAGGATGCCGTCTCATTATACCTCCGGGCTCCTTAAGATGTAAAGCGCCTTTATGCGGGTATCTTACGTTCTGCAGCCGAAGAGCAGCGAGGAATCACAACGTGTGGTCAAAGGTCGCGAGTTCCCCACCACGAGTGAAACAAACGAAGCGAGGAGGCTGAAAACATTTATCAGAGTATCTGTTAATTACCTACATAAATTTGATGATCTTAATTGGGCTTTTTATGGCTGCCGTGGTGCTTTCGCTGCCCTCCAGGCCTGGTTAATGTCACATATCTATCTGTCTGTATCTACCTTCGAAGGGGCCAAGAGGTGATGATCTGGACCATGAGGCAATCAACGTCTCACTTCACATTCAGCTCAGCAGGAGCCGGTTGTGGATCCCAAGTCCATTACCTAACTGCGCAGTGATCCGAGCCGTGTAAGCCGCTCACGTGACCCAGCCTGGCTCCACACGTTCAGCCCTGAACCTTCTGTAGGTCAAACTGCTTCAATTCTTTTCAAACACTGATAAAGCCACCCCCTTCCCCCCTTCCTTTAAATTCTTACATCTGAGAAATAAATCTGGCATTTTAAAGGAGGGGAGAGAGGTTGTTCTATGTTAGGATGAGTAAACTGTAATAACCTGTGTAGTTCCGCACACACTTTCCTCCAACTTTCATTTCTCACAAGCGGCGTGAGTTAAAGGAAGAGTCCCCAGAGGGTTTATGTGAGATCATATGCTATGGGAACTGGGGCAGTATAGTAAAACACACACACACACACACACACACTCACACAGAGCACATGATTCTGGCTACGTTATGCAGGACATTCCCAAACCTCACAGCGGTTTCACAATAGAACGCTCGAGTGGCGTTTTGTTGAGTCACACTTGAGAGGAAAGCACATGATGCCACAAATCACGACCAAGTGATTATGCAAAAAATAAAGGGGGGGGGGGTGGCTGGATTATTGTGACAGTGAAGAGAATGCGTCACGCACGACCGCTCAGGCGCGAGCCTCACCTTTCAGGCCCCTCGTCGTGATGCCTTCACTTACCGCTGAATACCTTTACACATTGCCCCCCCCCCCCACACCCCTGTGGGATGCGATTGGCTGAGGCGCAGCAGCGAGTGGTACGAGCCATGGGCTGGCCCATTCCTCCGCTCGAGGGAGGTTAATGAGTGAAGCTGCTGGGCTATCAGCCAAGCATGAGCAGCAATGCTCAGGCTCCCACAATGAGCCTGACTGTATTACCACTGAACTCCATCTAATTATACACTCCCAGGGAGAGAGAGAGCGGTGGGGGGGGGGGGGGGGGTATCAAGAGTCATGGTGTGTCACAGATAGAAAGATCCTTACTAAGAAGGATGAGGGTTGAGTGAAGTTGTAAGGATGAGACAGGAGGTGTGTCTCCGAAGGTGAGAGAAGGAGGCTGGTGGAACAATCAAGTGAGACAGGGAGGGGGAGAGAGAGAGAGAGAGAGAGAGAGAGAGCACTCACAGAGAGAGAGAGAGAGAGTAAAGAGGCGTTTAGAGGGTGAGAAGCAGGAGAGGCAGGAGGAGGATGAAGGGAGGGAAGGCAGAACAGTAGCGAGGAGGAGAAGAGCGGCAGTGTCAGAGCTGGATATTCCTCTGCTGCGTGATCCAATGAGAGAAGTCTCTGCCGCGCCGAGGCACCCGGAGAGGTATGTGACCACATCACTTCCTCTCACGCTCCTCCATGTGCATGTGTGTGTGTCTGCGTGTGTGTGTGTGTGTGTGTGTGTGAAGGGCAGGTGTGAAAGTAACTTTGAATGACAACAAGCAAGAGTGTGTTTCATTTGTCAGGGTAGATTTAATAGGTTGTGCCCGCATGTGTGTGTGCTTGTGTGTGTGTGTGTGTGTGTGTGTGTGTGTGTGTGTGTGTGTATGTGTGTGTGTGAGTAACCATGCCTTCCCTGACTGTCAGACACTCATGTAAGTCGGCACCTGTATGTGGGAGTGTTTGCGTGCAAAGGGAGAAAATGACAGAGTTGGTGTGAAGGAGAGTGTGACTGATTAGCAGATAAATGTATCAGACAGACAGACAGACAGACAGACAGACAGACAGACAGACAGACAGACAGACAGACAGACAGACAGACAGACAGACAGACAGACAGACAGAGGTCCATCACTCACAGATCAGGACTTTCAGAATTAGAGCAGCGGGTTTAAATAGCCCTGGTCCAGAGATAGCCAGATGCCCCGGAGGAGCCTGCTTAAACTGGAAGGGACAGATATGAGGTTTGGTTTTGAGGGGGGGGGGGCTTTTTTTTTATTAAATGAGGAACAAGAAGAAAAATAAAATGGTGAAATAAAAAGTGAGAATAGTCTGGTGCATCTGGTGGGGAGGAGGTGGTGATGCAGGTGTGCCTGACGCGTGTAACGCAACTTCACGCCGCCCGCGTGGAGCCAGCCAGCAACACCTTTAATTCTTAATTACAACTTTACAACACATCGCAGCCGCGGGCTTAACTGTTTACAGAGCCGCCGTATCCTCCTGGAGATGCAGGGGGGGTGTTGGGTTTCACATCCCTCCTCATTTCTCGCCTCTCTCCGTGGGAAAAATGGCATGGCTGCGTGCGCGATTGTGATTATGTGTATTCCTGCTGCAGCCTGCCGCACTCGTACCCTATACGCTGCATATGGGGCGACGCTGCACATTCAAACGCATCTCAGCTGTAGAACATTCATCAACAAACGCCGTTATTAGTCATAAAGTAGATCCGCCTGTCAGCAGTGGAAATATCGCAGCCCGTCAGAAATATTCTATCTTGAGGTCGTTTCGCCGGTGCCTTCATGTACCAGCGTCCTGTTGCCGCTTACGCTTTCCAACCGCAGAGACGAGGGGGAAAGAATCTCTCAGTGTGGCCTGATAGAGTCGATCAAAAGGAATCGAATGGGAGAATAGCGCAGCATGTTCCCTCCATCCTGTGTTTGTGCGAGGGCTGTCACCCTGAAGAGCAGAAAAGGCCTCTTGAGAGGGAAGGTTGAGTGGCTGCTGGCCCTTTAAGAGGTCTATTTTTACAGGGGCACGCTCAAGCACGGAGCGAGGCAGTGGCACACAGAGCCTCCATTGGCGCCGCCACACTTGTGTGACTCCGCACAACCGGGCTGGGACTCGGTCCCTTAAAACTTGGCCGGACCCACTGAAGGTGTGCGCCTCCTTTCGCATGCTAGCGGGTGGGGGGGGGGGGGGGGGGTGATCTCTCTGAAGGCTCAGTGCGATAATGAGTGGGAGCCTGTAATAAAGACACCCTTACACACACGACACACATGTGCCAAGATTCCCACATACTTGTTTTGATATGCAGATAGCTATGAAAGAAATCTGAAAACATCCGTGCCCCCTTCTTACAACCACATGATGCACTTTAGTTCACTCGCACCCCCGCGCTCCTCGAAAGAAAAGCACATTCCAGAACAATTTTACACAATCCGCGCACTCCTGAGTGTGCGCGGCGCTGTGCACCCACGTAAAAGAAATTACTTATACATCCTCAATATCTGGACCCAAAATAATCTTCTCCTTATGCAATCTGGACGTTATATAATGCGCGGCCTGTCATTATCACAGCGCTCCTTCACGCCCTGCTGTGCCTCTCCACCTACAGCAGCGCGCACACACACACACACAGACACACACACAGACCCTACACCTTGTGTTGACAGTCATATACTCTACTCTAGCACTCTCACCCACGTCGAGTGTGTGCTCTCAAATCGCCAGCCAGACGAATGAAAGGGGAAGACAAAGAGGGAGAGTAGGTGGGGAGACGAAAAGTGAAAGCTGGAGAGCACATTCATGCGTTCAGGTGATTATGGTAAACGCGTGAGCAGTTTAGGGTCGGCGAGTTGAGTAAATTCCCCGTCTTTCTCCTCTGATTCAGACCAGCAGGTGTTGGAGGTTATCTGCGGCACCGATGAGGCTCGTTTGTGACCTTGCTTTCATTTTCATCCTTTTCTCGTCTTCCTGGAAAGCCTGAGTCACAGTAAACGCGCGATTTAGAAGTGGTTTGAAGGTAGCTAGCATGTCGCGTGTTTTTTGCGAGATATTAGGCAATTTTGAGCGGACAGGGGGAAAAAAAGAGTGCAAACGCACGCCACCTTCACAAGTCACAGCACACACGAGCGTTTCAACTTCTTAAAAAGTTTATCTGATGACTGGCCGGCTCCGACCGTTCACTACCAGGATTTAGACTAAGCTAATTAAAGGGCACAGTAGGTGATCTTGGTGCACGATCAGCTAATGCAACAGTAACTTCAGAAAGATGCCGTAAAATGGCCTCAAAGTAGCGGAGTTTGCATCACGGCTGCTCCGACGAGACGTGCAGGTGGGAACGCGATGGGGAAGTTTGCCTCGAGACGGCGGGACGCCGGTTCGGTTGACGTCGCTCTTGTCTCCATATCAGGAGCTGCAGCGTGTTTATCTGTTCCGCCGCTCCGGGGACAGGAATCATCCCAAACAGAGGCAGGTGTGTGAATACGGTCGACGCCGTGCCAGACGGCGTCGCCGTAACAGACGCACCTGCCGGCTGAGGTGCGCCGCGGGGACCGCCGTATTTCAAACGAGGCGTTTAGGGTCTCCTCATCATGTGGGGGCAGACGCCGCGGCTTATCAGAAGGCATTTCTTCACTCTCTATGTCCAAACTGATCACTGAACCTTGGCTCCGTGACCCCCCCCCCCCCCCCCCCGCGTTTCATGCCTCCTCCTTGTCCTCCTCCACACTTCATCCACAACAGGGGTCGGCGACTTTTTGACCTCCCCGCCCACCGCTAACGCCCACGCGTCTTCAACCGGGCCCGCCTGGCGAAAGCACAAGGTTTAGGTTTCACTCTGCGCGGAAAGAGGAACATTCGAGACGTCTGCTCGGCTTCACCGGTGTCCCGGAGTCACCTGCCCCCCCCCCCCCCCCCCCCTCTAAAATCATGGATATTAGAACCAGTGAGCGGTGTCATAAACCACGCACTGAGTAAACGGCCGCGTGGGCACGGGCGGCGGATGCGGCGCAGGAGCCGCGACAGTGAGGGCTGAGTATAGAAACCTCGCCTTGAATAGCAGCAGGATAAAGGTATTCTAGACAGTAGCTAT